>NW_028261390.1:8738530-8768530 GCF_051295495.1 Thamnophis sirtalis
ATGCAGGGCTATCTTACGATTCCCCTTCCTCCCCCTCCTGCCGCTCTGCAACGATGTCCCACCTCCTCCTTGTTATGGCAAGCAGCCACATAGCGATGTCCCACCTCCTCTGGTACAGTGATCCAATGATAGGAATCACTGTGCCGTGTGTCATAGGAGGCGGGACATCATCATCACAGCGGGACATCAGCATCATGAGGTGAGTGAAGTATTTCATTGAATACACCGGTATTATGTGATAATAATTTGTTATGCAGAGCAAATTTTTACAATGGCTACTGTATATTTAATGGGCACAGGCAGGCTGTATATGTTATTCAATGGGCAATGGCATTATTGGTATCTATTTTTATTTTTGAAATTTATCGGTAGCTGCTGCATTTCCCACCTTAGGCTTATACTCGAGTCAATAACTTTTCCAGTTTTTTGTGGTAAAATTAGGTGCCTCGGCTTATATTCGGGTCGGCCTATACTCGAGTATATACGGTATCTCATTTTCCCAGGAGAGGGGTGGCTGCTTACATCCTACAACCCCTTTTTGACCAACGTCAAAACTGTTACCTGCAGTTCAGCGGTTCAAATCTCACCGGCTCAAGGTTGACTCATCATTCCATCCTTCCGAGGTGGGTGAAATGAGGATCCAGACTGTGGGGGCAATTTGCGGACTCAATTTGCTAAAAATCTGTAACCTGCTTAGATAGGGCTGAAAGCCCTGTGAAGCGGTATATAAGTCTAATAAATAAATAAATAAATAATAAATAAACGTGAGATGGACCTTGGCTTGGTCCAGCAGAACTTGTGCCGTGTTCTTAGATGAATTGGCTTCCACCTGCTTCGTAGCAGGTATTCTGATGAGCAATTAGCATCCAGGAGGAGAGCACCTGTTCTTCAAGATTAAAAGACTCCCCCCCCCCAAAAAAAACACATCAGTTACATCCTTTAACTCTCAGATTTCATTATCTTGTGGCTTTGAAACCATTACGCTTAATAGGCCCAGAGCTGCTTCATTACCAGGTGATTTGCTGCTTATTACACAGTTCAGACTTTTCGGTAAAGCTTTAGAACCACAAATTAAGAAGCGGGTGGTGGTGGTGGTTGGTTTTGACTCTCAATTCTGGCAGGAAGGGGTGAGATTGCTTGCTGTTTTCACTCTGTCCAACAGCTGTGGTTATTTTGATAATGCTAATGATCTTTTATTTTGTTGGAAGAAATGTCCATCTGGGTTCAGTTCCAAGTGGGGGAAAAGACACTGGAAACATGGAGGCTGTTTGGAAATATGGTTTAATGGTGGAGAGAATCACATGGTTTGAGATCCGGGGGGGGGGGGGAGGAAAGAGATGCTGAGAGGGCCTGGGTTTTATGCCCTCTCTGGGTGTTTGAATTTGAGCTTGTGTTCTGATTGGTTGTCAGACTCCCATGGAGCCACACAGGGGTAACTTTGTAGGTTGTGCTGGGTCCTAAGTTTGGTTGCGCCTTGCTGGGTGATGATGTAATGGCTTTGGGCAATTCCTCCTATGGCTCTGCCTGAAACAGGGAGGTCTTTGATATGTAGAATAGACTGGCTCAGGCCTTAATGGCCCATTGACAAAGGGGAAGAGCTGAGTTTCTGCCTCCGTTTTAGGGGAAATGTTCTGCCCTCGTAATATTTCCTAAAATATCTCATTTCCTAGGAGATGGGTGGGTTTTAACTTCCTACACTAACGGAGGCTGATGTACTCTTACAACAACTCAAGCCATTCCTCGGAAACTTTAAAGTAGTGCAACGAGACACACAGAACGCATGAGAGTCCAAAATTAAAACTCATACACCTAATAAGAAATTGGGCGTGAAGCCCATCCACGATAGGATGACCCCGTAGGAATATGGGATGGGAGAGGGGTGGGTGCCCAATTCCCAAAACTTTAATAAAACACTTCTAACCTTTAGATTTCATAAAAACAAAACAAAGCAGGATGACATTCAAGCAGGTTAACCAAGTTAATTTATTAAACCCTAAGGTCTAAAACTAACATGATAATACGGCTGCCTTATGCAATGCCTAAGATGTGCGAAGTGTTATCTGGTGACAAAGAAGCACATGAGTGTTTTGTGTGAATCCGGCATGTACTGTATATGCAATATATTTTTCTCCTAAGCTTCGTATGAAGCATCTCATCCCCATCCTATCCAGCTGAGTGAGGGGGTCATACGAGCAAAAAAGGAAAAAGCGATTTCAAAAGCAAAGGGGAAGTGGAACATTAAACCAGGGAATAATGGAACACTTGCACTAGAGGTGGTTTCACATAATTTTACCACCAGTTCGGCATGCGCCAAATGTCAGGTCTGCAGCCATCTATTCTTTTGGGTCTTTGGCCTGCCACACTTTCTATTACTCTACTATACATTTTCTATTGTGGGAAAATGGGAGGGGGGATTGTACAGAGTTAGATGCTATGTAGCCATAACAAAATTCTTTCTAGAAAGCCAAGGTCATCCTTTGTCTCCGCACCTCTGCACCTGACTGGAACTGGATGGGTGGAACTGCCAGCATAGCAGTGGGAGATTTGACCATGTGATGGACTTGTGCGTGTGGGGGCAAGATCTTGAACTTTCAACTGGGTAGGGAAAACCGAGAAGCTTTCAGATTCGGGTTTTCCCAGATGTGCCAACATGGCTCTCTTAATAAATCGGAACTTTGAGCAATACTTTGCCTTGGACTCTGGTTTCCTTTTGGATGCTATTTGGAACTCTGACACCAAAACTGTGAGTGCACGTGCGGATTTGCTCGCTTCATGAGCGTGTGCATCTCCCGCACATGTGGTTTGCTCACATGCGTGGGTTTGCACGCATGCATGCAGCTTAGAAAACGTGGCTAAATTGAATGACATAGAGCAGGGGCTGGTGGGTGGCCACCCGCAGGTCGCCACGACCGGTTCGTCCAAACCGGTCCGAACCGGCTGAACACCACCACTGATTTGGATCCTAGTGAACATAAACTTCATGCAAAACCCAGTTTTGTCTCTACTTCATGGGTGAAATAGTCTTCAGTTGCCCAGTTAACAATAAGAGTGTTTGTCAATAGGTGGGCAAAAACTTATATAAAAGAATAAGACATTGCTGCCAAAAATAAGCAGCTAGGAGAAAAGTTACAAGGATTTGCTGTTTTGATTCACCATTTAGATCAGTGTTTCTCAACCTTGTCAACTTGAAGATGTCTGGATTTCAACTCCCAGAATTCCCCAGCCAGCATTCGCTGGCTGGGGAATTCTGGGAGTTGAAGTCCAGCCATCTTCAAGTTGACAAGGTTGAGAAACACTGATTTAGATTGTTTTAACTCGAGAGTGGACCTATGGAACTTCAACTCCCCTAATTCCCGAGCCAGCAGGCTGCCTCAAGAATTCTGGGAGCTGAAGTCCACAGGTCGTAAAGAGACTTTTACTTGCCTACCACTCTTTTAATCTTGCCTGCTTATTTTATGGTGTTTAATGCAGGATTTGCACAATCCTGGCCTTGTATGTTTCTCAGTCTGTAGCTCAGGGTAGATTTGGACTGCACAACGTCTTTCCAACAGCTGCTGTTTTGCAGCAAAGTTTTTGTGAAGTGCCAGGCTCTGTCCTTGCAATCTATCAGATCATCATTAGATTCCAGATTATGAATGGGCGCGTCGTTCTGTGTTATTCCGGGCACTGCCACTAGGGGAGTGTCTAGCTGGAATAATTGTATGTCATAACTCTTGTAAGACATTCTCTGAATATCGTACTGTGGGTGAGTGAGTGACGGCTTGGATTGAAACTAGCATCTTGAACACTTGGAGATAATCCGATTGAGTGTCTGCACTTGCCAATCATTCTTGTTTGTGTGTGTTCGGCCATAGAGATGATGATAACCTCACAAAGCTAGCTTTCTGTTTAGATGGACTATGTTGCTTTAAAGATTGTGTTTAACAAACACATTAATGGGGTTTGTTTTCATGAGTGGCCTTTACAGACTGTCTTTTAAATGGGAAAAAACTGCTCTGATCCAGCCTTAGCAGAAACAAGAAACAGACTCCTTGTCACGAAAACCCCCTATTTGTTTGTACCTCTTGTGAATTCATTGCATTCACCCACCGAAAAGTCCAGGCAAGAGTCCTTTTAAGGAGTTAACTGCAATACAGACCTTATCAGTTCCTTGCGATAATTGCAAGGCCATGAGCTCCCAGCCGAAAGTCTGCAGATTAAGTTCTAGCAAACAGTCTTTCTGGCACAAAACACAATCCTTTCCTTTTTTCATTCCTTCCTTCCTTCTTTCCTTCCTTCCTTTCCTTTCCTTCTTTTCTTCTTTCCTTCTTTCTTTCCTTCTTTCCTTCTTTCATTCCTTCCTTCTTTCCTTCTTCCTTCTTTTCTTTTTCCTTCCTTCCTTTCCTTCTTTTCTTCTTTCCTTCTTTCTTTCCTTCTTTCTTTCTTTTCTTCCTTCCCTCTTTCCTTTCCTTCGTTCCTTTCCTTTTCCTTCCTTCCTTTCCTTCTTTCCTTTCCTTCTTTCCTTCTTTGTTTCTTTCTTTCCTTCCTTCTTTCCTTCCTTCCTTCCTTTCCTTTTCCTTCCTTCCTTTCCTTCTTTTCTTCTTCCTTCCTTCTTTCTTTTCTTCCTTCCCTCTTTCCTTTCCTTCCTTCCTTTCCTTTTCCTTCCTTCCTTCCCTTCTTTTCTTTCCTTCTTTCCTTCTTTGTTTCTTTCTTTCCTTCCTTCCCTCTTTCCTTTCCTTCCTTCTTTTTCTTTTCCTTCCTTCCTTTCCTTCTTTTCTTTCCTTCTTTCCTTCTTTCTTTCTTTCTTTCTTTCCTTCCTTCTTTCCTTTCCTTTCCTTTCCTTTCCTTCCTTCCTTCTTTCCTTCCTTCTTTTCCTTTTCCTTCTTTCCTTCCTTCCTTTTCTTTTCCTTCTTTCCTTCTTTCCTTCCTTGCTTCCTACAAAATTGATAGCATGAGTGGACTGAGTTTGGCTGCTGTTCGTCAAATGTAAAAAATAGACATGAGAAGAATTCTCAGGAACCCGCAGAGGCGCTGGGTCAGCAGCCCCCAACCTTTTGGGTACCAGGGACTGGTTCCGTAGTGAAAAATTTTTCCATGGACTGGAGGGGGCGTGGTTTTGTGTACTGCCTGCATCCCGTGGATGGGGCTTCGCTTATTTGTGTAGTCGCTGGCATGCTGTGGACCGGTGCCAGTTCATGGATTGCGGATTGGGGATCCCTGCACTAGGTGACTTACAGCAAGATAGAAACAAAAATATAAAACATTGAAACGATAAATATTAAACTTATTTTAATCCTCTCTTTACCTCTAAAATGGAATCCCCCCTATGGAAACACCTCCCCCACCCCAATTACGCACTGGCCACACCCACACCCAGTTTGGCAAAGGGGGGGTAGTCCCACTACGTCATGTGATGCCACCGAGATGCCGTGAGTTTGACAGTAGATTCTATGAAACACACACACACCCTACTCACTCACTCAGTTTGAACCAGCAGCTTAGTGGGGAAATGGTTTGGTAGTTCAGTAGGTGAATCACACAAGCCTGGCAAGGCCTATGCATGCATGGCCCAGCCCCAGATTGCTCTGAGAGACACACTTGCTATAGATCAGTGGTTCCCAACGTGGGGCCCATGCCCCACGGGGGGGGGGATTTGATTTTTAATGGGGGCAATTTGACAATGAGCGATTAACTAAACCTTTGAAAGCCCGCTCATTGTTCTTATATATTTGTGATGAAACAGCTGCATTTCATTGTCAAATGTATTTCCAAGGGCCTGGTCTGAAAAGGATATCCCAGCGGCAGGGAGGAGAGAGCAACTGCCAGCCAATCCGATGTGTTCCCACTAAGGATCGTGAGACTGGCAGAGTCTCTCACTCTTTCTTTCCGGAGTGCTCTGCCGCTGGATGGTTGTAGGGAGAGCTGCTCTGTGGGGGAGACAGAGTGGATTACCGTTGGGGGAAGCCCAGCAGTGAGGATTCAGAACCAGGGCACAAGTTTAAGTAAGAAATTGTTATATTTACAGTCATTTTCCCCAGGCCGTGTTTTACAATACTTTTTCTCTCAGAGCAATCTGGGGCTGGGCCATGCATGCATAGGCCTTGCCAGGCTTGTGTGATTCACCTACTGAACTACCAAAGCATTTCCCCACTAAGCTGCTGGTTCAAACCGAGTGAGTGAGTAGAGTGTGTGTGTGTATCATAGAATCTACTGTCTTTCGTTCTTTTATTTTCCTCTTTTATGGATGCCATGTTCTTTGGAACCTTGTTCAAACCAAGTTAACGGTCTTTTAAGCTTCCTCCGCATGAGTAGGAGTTCACCTTTTGAATAGTAAGAATGATATGACACCGGGGAAGGGGTGCATCACGATTTTAGAGAGGTGGGGCATGGCCAAAAAAAAAAAGGTTGGGAGCCACTGCTGTAGAAGAAAAGGAGGCAGAGCTGGAGGGCGGAGTTAAACAAGTCATCAGCTTAGAGTTGTCGCATTTCCATAAGCAGTCTAACTCCAACCCCTCTTGAATTCTGTCGATCCTTGTTTGGCACACATTTAGTCTTGTATTTTAATTGACTAGATTCTTGGCTGTAGGCTTGAGCAATAAATCTTCTGAACTTAATGTACGGTCTTCATTCTTTGTGCCTGACAGCGCCGGGTTTTTAAGACCCTTCTGGAAAGTAAAGACGGTGGGATCTTACCTTCAGGGAACAATGTTCCCCACAATTTTTTACTTCCTCATTTAGTCTACAGTCCTGGAATTTTTTTAAATGACGTCCTATCCGTGTGCTAATGAAGTCCAAACTTTTTTTAAAAAAATCAGCCAAGGCCAGCTAAACGCTTCCACCTGTTCCAATATCCTTTGGAAAAGGAAGACAACATCCTTCTTCCTAAGAACTTACTTGCAATTATTAGCAATATTTTAACAGAGAGGAATGTCATTGCAGGGATTAATACTCAATTGTTCTCCTTCTTTATAGCATAAAATTACATTTTTTTTGCCAAGAGAAGGCAGAGTTAAAAAAGACAATAGAGGAAAATGTGAATTTGATGGAATGTTTTTTCCCCCCCAAAAAGCCTTCATTTGTTTTAGTTGATGTTTTTGAGAAAAGGTTCTTATTGAAGTTGTCCATGTAAGACCATCAATTTCCTCCAAATACCAATTGATCTACCTTAATCCCAAAACACGAGATGATTTTGTCTGTTTTCATTTATTATATTACCTGGTGTAGTGATGGGTTCCTACCGATTCGGACTGGTTCAACCCCGTGGCACGACAAAACCGCGCTCGACTAAAGCGCGCCCGATTAAACCGCGTCACTGACGTCATCAACAGGGCGACAACAGCGAGCGCGGAGAAAGAAGGGCGCTTTAAATAGCGCTTTTAAAGCAAGCCGATTCAAGTTAAGGTAAGGGTTAGGTTTAGGGTTAGGTTTAGGGTTAGGTTTTGGGGTTAGGTTAAGGGTTAGGGTTAGGTTTAGCGTTAGGTTAAGGGTTAGGTTTAGGGTTAGGGTTAGGTTAAGGGTTAGGATTAGGTTTAGCGTTAGGTTTAGGGTTAGGGTTAGGTTAAGGGTTAGGTTTAGGGTTAGGTTTAGGATTAGGTTTAGGGGGGTTAGGTTTATGTTTAGGGGTTAATTTTAGGTTTAATGTTTACAGCATGCTTTTTTCTCCGCGCTGTTGTCGCGCTGTGATGACGTCAGCTACGTGGTTTTGTCGAGCGCCCTTTAGTCGAACGCGGTTTTGTGGTGGAACCGTTCAACCCAACTGGTAGTCTCTCTACATCTTCTGATCTTGCACTACTTCTTGGAGTTTTTCTATGCTCTGGCTGGTGTCAATTTTGATGGTGTCCAGCCACCATGGTCTTCTAGCATAGAGGTCCCCAACCTTTCTGTGTTGGCGGCCCAGAGGGGGGGGGGAAAGAGGGGATGATTTTGTGGGAGGGGCAAATGCTCATGGTGAGGCAAGTGCAGGGGTGTCAAACTTGTGGCCCGTGAGCCGGAGGCATCATGCGCTGGCCACATCCACCCCCGGTTTAGCAAAGAAGGAATAAGTTGCTATACGTCATGTGACAACAACATGACACCGTGGTTGGCGGCCCGGAGCAGGGAAAGGGGGAAAGAGAGGATGGTTTTGTGGGAGGGGCAAACACCCTTGATGAGGCTAGCGCAGGAATGTCAAACTTGTGGCCTGTGGGCCGGAGGCATCATGCGCTGGCCACATCCAACCCCAGTTTAGCAAAGGGGGGAAAAGTCACGATACACCACGTGACAACAACGGGACTCAGAGTTGGCGGCCCGAAGCAATGGAAAGGGGAAAGAATGGATGGTTTTGTGGGAGGAGCAAACGGCCGTAATGAGGCTAGCACAGGGGTGTCAAACTCACGGCCGATGGGCCAGATGCATCACCCGCTGGCCACGGCCATCCCCCATTTAACGAAGAGGAAAAGAGTCATGACACATCACACGATGACAACATGAAGCCATGAGTTTGACAGCTCTGGGCTAGTGTGAGTGGAGCCGTGAGCACCCACAATGGGACTTGCATGAGTGGGGCCGTGGGTGTCGGTGACAAGGCTCACACGAGTGGGGATATGAGCGCCTACGATGAGTGGGGCCATGGGCGCCTGTGACGACGCACATATGAGACAGTGCATGCACACAGAGGCTTACACACGAGTCACCCACTCACATGGCCCGAGGTGGGCCGAGGTGGCACAGTGGTTAAATGCAGCACTGCAGGCTACTTCAGCTGACTGCAGTTCTGCAGTTCGGCTGTTCAAATCTCACCGGCTCAGGGTTGACTCAGCCTTCCATCCTTCCGAGGTGGGTAAAATGAGGACCCGGATTGTTGGGGGCAATATGCTGACTCTGTAAACCGCTTAGAGAGGGCTGAAAGCCCTATGAAGCGGTATATAAATCGAACTGCTATTGCCCAGTGGCGATTAGCCCACGCCCCTGTTGGGGACCCCTCCTCTAGCATCACCTGGATAGCTACAGGTGACCTAAAGGCCATCTATTGCAGAGGTGGTGTGCTGGTGTTGCTTCGCATAGGTTTAGACGAACCGGTTGTGGCAATGGCGCGAGGTTCCGCTCACCCACCCAGATGTCATCACGGACCTTCCGCGCATGCGTGTGCTTCCGCTACCGAACCGGTAGCAAAGATAATAGGATACCATTCGTGATCTATTGTCGTGTTAGATTGACTCAACGACGGTTGGATGTTTCTAAAATATACTTTAAGTCGCTAATTATCTTTAGACACTCACGGTTATCTGAGATGGGGCCCCCAGTATACAGCTTTCTCTGTTGTTCCTTTGGAATTAAATTGATTTCAATTGAAATTCTGAGAAAGTCTTGATGTAATGAAGAACATATGTGTCAGTAAACAGTACACCCCCTCCCCCCCGCCACCGGAATCCTAATTCTTCGCTTCTGGGTGGTCGATATGTTGTTTGTGGCTTTCATGCGTTCAGAGAAATAGAAACAAGAATGCTTTTTAATTCCAATTAAAATGGGAGAATATTCAATTAACAGCTAGGGTAACTGCTTAAGCAATCATATGTGACCGTTCTCAGCTGCAGTAGGATTATTTTAACTTACGTTGGCAGCATTAAACAAGGTTGTGAGTGGGTGGGGAGAGAAATTGAATAGCAATTGTCAGCACAGAAACACCCCAAGGTTAATTGTGGCTTGTGACATCAGTGTCACATCATGACAAGCGACGAATGTTGTATCAACTATGAATGAATGTATATAAGTTGCAGAGCTGGCCAGATCTTCATACAGAAAACATAATTTGTACAACTTTAAGCATAGTGTAATGGTAAAGGGTCCCATTGCACATGCTTGCTAGTCGTTCCCGACTCCAGGGGGCGGTGCTCATCTCCGTTTCTAAGCCGAAGAGCCAGCGCTGTCCGAAGACGTCCCAGTGGTCATCTCTGAAAAAGCACCTTTGGGACAACCATGACCTGGATGACTGAGAATCTCTACAGACTTTGATATACCCTTGGTGGGATTTGGTTCCCACATTCTTAAAGTTTCACAGCAGCAAACTCGCAAGGGCAAAGCATGGACAGAGAAAGAGATGCGCGTAACAGCCCACTCTCATCAAAAATATACGGGACTCCTAAGAAAGGCACCTCTTCTAAACAAAAACGTGGCCGTTGTTTCTCCAAGGATAAGATGCAACTATCCCAGTCCCACCATAGCAAAGGAAAAATTAAGTTTGCACTTCCCAAAGCAAGAATGGAACTGGCAACTCAGCATCCCTGTTTCGCTTCTGTAAGCATTGCCAAAAAGGCATTAAGAGTTGTTAACCTGATTTTGCAAAGCTTCTTCTCCGGTAACATTGTACTGCTAACCAAGACATACAAAACCTTTGCCAGACCAATTCTTGAATACAGCTTGTCTGCCTGGAATCCACACTGTATATCGGACATTAATACGATTGAGCGGGTCCAGAGGTATTTCACGAGAAGAGTCCTCCACTCCTCTGTTTACGGTAGAATCCCTTATGCCACCAGGCTCAAAATTTTGGGCTTGGACAACCTGGAACTATGTCGCCTACGGACTGACCTAAGCATAGTACACAAAATTGTCTGCTACAACATCCTACCTGTCAACGGCTACTTCAACTTCAACCTCAATAACACACAGGCAAACAATAGATACAAACTCAAGGTAAACCGCTCCAAACTCGATTGCAGAAAATATGACCTCAGCAACAGAGTGGTCAACGCCTGGAATGCTCTACCTGACTCCGTTGTTACATCTTCAAACCCTCAAACAGCTTCAACCTTAAACTGTCTACCGTGGACCTCACCCCATTCCTAAGAGGTCCGTAAAGGGGGCGTGCATAAGCGCACCAGTGTGCCTTCCGTCCCTGTCCTATTGTCCCCATTTATTTGTACTCATTTCCTTTGTTCATGCCCATGTTTATACTTATACCTGCTATCTTCTACATGTTTGACAAGCTAATAAATGAATGAATGAATGAATAAAATACATTTGATAGCAGCTATCAATTGCAGCTCATCTCAGCCAAAATGAGAGAATCTCAACCTTAAACTGTCTACCGTGGACCTCACCCCATTCCTAAGAGGTCCGTAAAGGGGGCATGCATAAGCGCACCGGCGTGCCTTCCGTCCGAGTCCTACTGTCCCCATTTATCTGTATTTACTTCCTTTGTTTGTGTTTATGTACATTCCTATACTTGCTATCTTGTACATGCTTGACTGACTGACTGACTGACTGACTGGCTAACTAACTAACTAGCTAGCTAGCTAGCTAGCTAGCTAACTAAATAACTAAATAAACAAATAAATAAATAAAAGTCAAGGTGCACTTCTCCTTTTCTCTAAGTGAAAAAAAACCACATCGCCTTCGGATTTTCCCATGCTAACGTGAACCAAATCTATTTTGGGCCGTTATGGATAGAGGACAACTTCTTGGAGTTTTGCTTTTGAAAAGCAATTAGAGATTGAGTGGAGACTCTACTGCGATGGTTTTCCCCATCTTTGCTCTCTCTTTCCCCCCATCCACACCCCTCCCCTCCCACCACCACTAAATATGAACCGTCTGGCATACGCCCAGGCAAATCGTTCTAATAATAAAAACCCTCAAACCTGCATAAATATTGAAGGGCAGCGAGAGCCAAACCGCATTCTACAGATGTATCTAATGTTGGTGCTCCAAGAAGCAGCAGAGACGTTAATCAGGCCGGCCAGATGCTGAAACGCTAGCTTCACTTGGCACGATAAGGGCTTTGAAAGAGGTGTCCTTTTCTTTTAATGCACGAGGTCCTAGCGAGTGAAACATCTTCCTTTTGCAGGGGATGACAAGATGAAAACACAATTCACAATTATTGGCTTTCTGGGACCCACCCATCCGTCCGTGTCGAGCCAAGATAGCCCATCTTCCATTAAGTGTTTCGAAAGTGGTCCAGGGCAGGTTTTCTGAGACCTACAGCTGTCGCGATTGCACCCCTGTGGATTCCCCCGTCTCTTTATTGGGGGAGAAAAGAGTTCCCTGGAAGCTCCAGAGTGAATGGATGAAAAAGATCTCAACTCAACTCGCATTAACAACTCTGATCTGGTTTTTGTATCAGGGAAATCAAAAGAACCTGTCATACTTGGAAGACAGATCAGTGGGTAGGGAAGATGAACCTTGAGTAGTGCTTCTCACTTCTATTGGTACATTTCTACATAAGAACCGTGGTGGCGCAATGGTTGGAATGAAGTATTGCAGGCTGACTCTGCCCACTGCCAGGAGTTCGATCCTGACCGGCTCAAGGTTGACTCAGCCTTCCATTCTTCCGAGGTGGGTAAAATGAGGACCCAGATTGTCGGGGGCAATAGGCTGACTCTGTAAACCACTTAGAGAGGGCTCTAAAGCCCTGTGAAGCAGCATATACCATATTTTTCGGAGTACAAGACACACTTTTTCCATCAAAAAAGAGGCTGAAAATCTGGATGCGTCTTATACATTGAATACAGCATTTTTATGCCTCCCAAAACTCTTGCCCCATTCACCAAAATGGCTGTGCATAGCCTTTAGGAGGCTTTCAGAGTGCTCCTGGAGGCTGGCGAGGGCAGAAATGAGCAAAAAATGGCCTGTTGTTTGCTCAATTTTGCCCCTCCCAGTCCCCAGGAGGACTCTTACAAGCCTCCTAAAGGTTATCCATGCCTTTAAAAAAAAAAAACAGGCCCATTTTCACGAAAAACAGGCTGGTTTTGGCAGGTTTTGCATAAACTTTTTTTTTAATTTGCCTCTTCGAAATCTTGGTGCATCTTATACTCCAGTGTGTCTTATACTCCGAAAAATATGGTAAGTCTGTCAACCATGAAGCTGACCTGACCAAAGCCATTTTGAGGATTCAGTGTTGCCATACTGGAGCTGACGGATAGGAAATGGGGAATAGAGGAAGCTGGGGTTTTGTAACCAAAACAAAATACTTTCTCCTGAATACTAAGGATATTCCCACACCTGGTCAGAGAGAGAGAGAAAGAAGTGGGGGGGAGGAGGAGGAGAAAAAAGAGGAGGAGGAGAAGGAATAATGTAACCAGGTGACCGGATTGGACCATGTGACTGTTTGGGGAAGGGGGGGAAACGTTTTTGTTTAATTACCGTATTTTTGGAGTATAAAACACACCTTTTTCCCTCAAAAAATCCGGGTGCAGATCTGAATACAGCATTTTTGGCCTCCCAAAACCCCGTCTCTTTCACCAAAATGGTGGTGCATAGCCTTTAGGAGGCTTCCATAGTGGTCCTGGGGGCTGGGGAGGGCAAAAATGAGCGAAAAATGGGCTGGTTTTTGCTCGTTTTTGCCCCCCCCAGCCCCCAGAAGCACTCTATATTTGAGGAATTTACCTGCCTCGGAGTTTTAATTGTTATGGATGTATTACGTGGAACCAGGGGTGGGTTTCTCGCCCCGTTCCAACCGGTTCGGTTGGAACGGGGCCAGCGGCGTCCTCGTGCATTTATCCTACTTCTAAGAGCTCCAGGCTGTACACATGTTCACATCCAATTTTATTGTATTTATTTTGTACAATGACAATAAAGACTATACTCTATATCTGCCTCCTCCAATATGAGCTTCACAGTAACAACCCAGCACTGTAGCATGAAGGGAGATAGGCTGATATATTGGGCCAACGTCCTTCAGTGAACTCTGCAGTAGAGTCAGTAAGTAGAGTCAGAACCAAGGTGGCACAGTGGTTAGAGTGCAGTACTGCAGGCTACTTCAGCTGACTGCAGTTCTGCAGTTCGGCTGTTCAAATCTCACCGGCTCAGGGTTGACTCAGCCTTCCATCCTTCCCAGGTGGGTAAAATGAGGACCCGGATTGTTGTTGGGGGCAATATGCTGACTCTGTAAACCGCTTAGAGAGGGCTGAAAGCCCTATGAAGCGGTATATAAGTCTAACTGCTATTGCTAACTGCTAGATTTGGTCTTCCCATTTCAAACCAATAGCAATAGCATTTAGACTTATAGACCACTTCACAGTGTTTTACAGCCCTCCCTAAGCAGTTTACAGAGTCAGCCTATTGCCCCCCCCCCCAATCCGGGTCCTCATTTTACCTACCTCGGAAGGAGGGAAGGCTGAGTCAACCTTGAGCCTGGTGAGATTTGAACTGCCAAATTGCAGGCAGCTGGCAGGCAGCCTGCAGTACTGCACTCTCACCACTGCACCACGGTGTATCAAAAACGTGTAAATGTTCATGAGTGTAAGCCAAGTATCAAAAATATTCATGAGGTTTGTTTTAATTTGGCGAACAATGCAGAAATCGGAGGAAATGAATTTGTACGCATGTAGGACTGACCTCAAATGCATTTAGTCCTTGCAGTGAGATTGTGAAGCTTATTAGATACATCCCCCCCCCCCTTGCTTAGTTCTGGGTTTGCCTCCTTAATTTCTGAGGAGTTGACAGCTGAGACAGATGGTATGGGAGCTATCTGCCTAACCTTCCGTATTATTATTATTTTCACATCGTTTGATTAGTTCCAGGACGGCAAAAACAAAACAAAAACGCAGGCATATGATAGAGAAACGTGAGAAGGAAGATAGACAAGGTCGAAATTCCTGCAGTGCTGATTATCTCCCAGGCAAATCTTCATTGTCTGATAAAATCGGTGTTCTCTTCACACCTGTCATCCTAATTAGAGCAAAGACAAGGTGTTTTTCTGCCGATCAGCAATGAGGCTGATGCCTGCTGTAAGCTCAGCAAGATTTCTGCACCTGCTTTCCCTTCCATTCGTGGCAACCGTTTGCACCTGGTGATAAAGTGATTAGGCAGAGCATGCCCACCATCAAATCATAATTGCTATTTAAGTCATAAACCCGGCATGGTCTGGTGGTCAGAATATTAAAAGAAGAACCGGGAACACCTGGATCTCAGGTAGGGACTTAGTGGGTGGCCTTGGGCAATCTGTTTTTGTTCAGCTGAGGCACAAAGGCTGAATGCTAGTAAATAATAGCATAGTTTACAGGGATCTGAGGAAGATTAATCAGATTATTATGATCGCAGGACAAAAAAAGAACTCTTTAAAGGTGGGGTTAAAAAGATCGGTGGAAATTTGACCGTGCTTTAGGAATAAAAGAATGCTGGGTCTTACAAAGTATTTTACAAGGGATGATAAGGAAGTGAAAAAGATTATCCTTTTGTTGGATATTAAGTAAACGACTCATGGACACGATGGCTCCAGTGGCTAAGATGCTGAGCTTGTCGATCAGAAAGGTCAGCAGTTCAGCGGTTCGAATCCCTAGCACCGCGTAATGGAGTGAGCCCCCATTACTTGTCCCAGCTTCTGCCAACCTAACAGTTCAAAAGCGCGTAAAAATGCAAGTAGAAAAATAGGAACCACCTTTGGTGGGAAGGTAACAGCGTTCTGTGTGCCTTCGGCATTTAGTCATACTGGCCACATGACCATGGAGACGTCTTCGGGCAGCGTTGTCTCTTCGGCTTTGAAATGGAGATGAGCACTGCCCCCTAGAGTTGGGAACGACTAGCACATATGTGCGAGGGGAACCTTTAGCTTTACCTTCACCTAAGCAAGCCTCTCTGGTTTGAGCCTTTCTAAGTAGATTCCTTTCTGATTTCTGGAGATGTATTGACAATCAGGACAGGTAGTGCTCAACTTATCCCAACTGAGCCCAAATTTTCTGTTGCTAAGTGAGACCGTTGTTAAGTGAATTTTGCCCCCTTGTACAACCTTTCTTGCCACGGTTGTTAAGTGAATCACTACAGTTGAGTTAAGTGACATGGTTGTTGAGTGAATCTGGATTGCCCATTGACTTTGCTTGTCGGAAGGTCCCAAAAAAGGGATCACATGACCCTGATACAGACCGTCGTAAATATGAGTCAGTTGCCAGGTGTCTGGATTTTGGTCACGTGACCGTGGGGGGGTGCTGCAACAGTCGTAAGTGTGAAAAATGGTCATAAGTCACTTTTTCCAGTGCCTTTGTAACTTTGAATGGTGACTAAATAAACTTTTGTCCAAAGATAATATGATTCCCCCCGCCCTTACCTTTGGGCATAGCAAACCCTTTGAAAAGCTAACAGTCCAGATAACCAATAAATGCTTCAACTGTGCTCATGCAGGTAAATACGTGGCTAATAACAGTTCAATCGCCTTCTGTTTCTTGTTCTCTGTCTTTAGACCAGTTAAGAAATAGCCAACAATTCCATTCTTCCTGGAGGGCTTAAGTCAGTGTTAGATTTCTTCCTGGTGAATTGATGAAGTCATAGCTTTTGGCCCATAAATTGATCTGTATATCGTGACCTTAGAATGCAGTTAATTCTCAATTCTCGGAGGAGTAGAGGGATAGAAGAAAGAGGGGTAGCGAGGGTGGGAGAGAGGATTGGAGGGAGGGTGAGAAGGAAGGGAGGGAGTGTACCGGGAGAGAGGAGTGGCAGAGGGGGAGGGGAAGTAGGGTAGAGGGGAATGAAGGAGGGAAGATGGAAAGTTGGAGAGGGGGCGTAAGAAAGGGTGTATGGAGGGTCGAAGAGGTACATTGGGTTTCTATTTTGGGGGGGTATTGTTGACAAGAGGAATGGTTGTGTTTATTGTTTAATGTTATATGGCCCCGGTTATGCACAGTATATATCTGACTGTACGAAATGAAAATGGAAAATAAAAATGCATTTACGAGAAGAGAATGCAGTTAATTCTTAATACTAAATATTGAGCCAACGTTCCACTAGTAAGAAAAGTAGAAAATGTCAACACAGTTCTAGGCTGCTTAAACAGAGGGACAGAATCAAGATCACGTGAAGTGTTAGTACCACTTTATAAGGCCTTGGGAAGGCCACCTTTAGAATACAGCATCCAGTTTTGGTCACCATGATGTAGAAAAGATGTTGGGACTCTAGAAAGAGTGCAGAGAAGAGCAACAAAGAGGATTAGGGGACTGGAGGCTAAAACATATGAAGAACGGTTGCAGGAACTGGGTATGTCCAGTTTAATGAAAGGAAGGACTAGGGGAGACATGATAACAAGGTTCTGATATCTCAGAGGCTGCCACGAATAAGAGGGAGTCAAGCTATTTTCCAAAGACTCTATGGACAACATTCCTCCAGGCCTTCCTGTCCTCTACCATCCTCTGGAGTCCATTTAAGCTCACGCCGACTGCTTCGGTGACTCCATCCAGCCACCTCCTTCTCTGTCGTCCCCTTCTTCTTTTGCCCTCAATCCTTCCCAGCATGAGGCTCTTCTCCAGGGAGTCCTTCCTTCTCATTAGGTGGCCAAAGAATTTGAATTTCATCTTCAGGATCTGGCCTTCTAAAGAGCAGTCAGGGTTGATGTCCTCTAGGACTGACCGATTTGATCGCCTTGCAGTCCAAGGGACTCGTAGGAGTCTTCTCCAGCACCAGAGTTCAAAGGCCTCCATTCTTTGGCACTCAGCCTTTCTTATTTTCACCTTAGCCTCACCAAAAAAAATATAAATAAATGCAGGCTTTTCAAAATACTGCATATATGTATTTGCTGGTTGCCACCAATGTGAAAAAACATTACGCTTCGTCCAAGAAAGTCACAGTTTTTCTGGCAGCTAAAGGAAGCTTGCTATTCGCATAAAATGGAAAGTTGTTGCTGGGTCCCTGATCAAAAACCACTCCATTAGGAGAAAGGTTTGGGCTTTCTAAAATGCAGCCTGTAAAAACAGGCTTTTCTGGGCTGTTCATTTGTAAACACACGTGCTACGGAACGAGAAAAGGTCACATTTGTGTGCTCATTCCCTTCCAGCCTGCTAACATATTCCTGTGATCTGAACTGCAATTTAGAAATACACCGAGTCAACAAAATAACTGCCAGTTATGATTTGGACAGTGCTGGCATCTGGTTTGTTCGCCAGGATGTAAAAAAGATGTGGAGACTTTAGAAAGAGTGCAGAGAAGAGCAACAAACGATGATTAGGGGGCTGGAAGCTAAAACATATAAAGAACGGTTGCTGGAATTAGGTTATGTCTACTTTAATGAAAAGAACGACTAGGTGGTGACATGATAGCAGTGTTCCAGTATCTCAGGGGTTGCCACAAAGAAGAGGGAGTCAAGGTATTTCTCCAAGGCACCTGAAGGCAGGAGAAGAAGCAATGGGTGGAAACTAATCAGGGAGAGAAGCAACTTAGAACTAAGGAGAAATTTCCTGACAGTGAGAACAATTAATCAGTGGAACAACTTGCCTCCAGAAGTTGTTCCAACACTGGAAGTTTTTAAGAAGAGATTGGATAGCCATTTGTCTGAAGTGGTGTAGGGTTTCCTGCCTAAGCAGGGGGTTGGACTAGAAGACCTCCAAGGTCCCTTCCAACTCCTATTCTATTCTATTCTATTCTATTCTAAAAAACAGAGTTGAAAGGGACTTTGGAGGTCTTCTAGTCCAACCCACTGCCCAAGCAGTGGACCATTTCAGACTAATGGTTGTCCCATGTGTTATTTTAAATATCCAGTAGCAACTTCAGCAAGAAGTCTGCCATGACAACAATTAACCAGTGGAACAACTTGCTTTCAGAAGGTGTGGGTGCTCCATCACTGGAAGTTTTTTTAGAAAAGATTGGACAGCTACTTGTCTGGAATGATATAGGATCTCCTGCTTCAGCAGGGAGTTGTATTAGAAGACCTGTGTACGGTGGTAGCCCAGAAAGCCAATGCAATCTTAAGTTGCATTAACAGAGGGATACAATCAAGGTCAAGTGAGGTACTAATACCACTCTATAAAGCCCTAGTAAGACAACACCTGGAATACTGCATCCAGTTTTGGTCACCACACTATAAAAAAAGATGTTGAGACTCTAGAAAAAGTGCAGAGAAGATCAACCAAGATGATTATGGGACTGCAGGCTAAAACATACGATAAACGGTTGCAGGAACTGGGCATGGCTAGTCTAGTGAAGGGAAGGACCAGGGAAGACATGATAGCAGTCTTCCAATATTTGAGGGGCTGCCACAGAGAGGAAGGAGTCAAACTATTTTCCAAGGCACCTGAAGGGGCCAGAGAAGGAATCATGGATGGAAACTGACCAAGGAGAGATTCAACCTGGAAATAAGGAGACATTTTCTGACAGCAATCAACCCAACGAAACAGAAGTTGCCTTCAGAAGTCATGGGAGCTTCATCACTGAAAGTTTTCAAGAAGAGACTGGACAGCCATCTGCCAGAAACGGTGTAGGGTCTCCTGCTTGGGCGGGGGGCTGGACTAGATGACCTATAAGGTCCCTTCCAACTCTGTTAATCTGTATCCGTACCTCCCAGGTCCCTTCCAACTCTGTTATGCTGTTCTGTTCCTTTCTCTGAAAAGATATTCAAATACCTTTTGCTCCTATTTGAATCTACTTGGTGATATACAAACATAACCAACTGTACAAGGGTTCTAGAAACTTCTCTGGATATTCCTACATTCAGTGGTGGGATTCAGCCGGTTCATGCTGGTTTGAACGAACTGGTAGTTATGGCCAGCTGCTGGACCTGTCCACCCGCCCCAGTGCTATCCTGTCTATATAATTGCTGTGGCTTTGACACAGCGCGCATGAGCGCAAGGTGCACGAGAGACTGAACGTATCCCGTCCTATACAATCAGCGTGGTTGTGATGCTGTGCGCATGCGCGCGCGCTCACATTTTTGATTCTGGGCGAACCGGTTGTTAACTTCTGTGAAGCCCACCTTTCCCTACATTGATATCTAAAGTAGATTGTATTCAGGGTGTGACTTCCTCACTTCTTCTTTTCCACAAGGTAGATGTGACTCAGGAAAAGAGTTGGCTACGAGAAGGAAACACTCAAATTACGGACATGTGTCTGGCAAAATGTGGATAGGTTTCTTATGTTAGGAACAGCTGTTGTTTTCCCGAACTGACAAATGTTCAAATGACTGAGGATCTGGAAAACTGCTTAGCCTTAAATGGAGGCCATTATGGAAGTGGGGGTCTGAGCAGGAGAATGTGGAAATCGATACTCCATTCGGAATCCTGATTCATTAAGCAAATTAAGTTTTGGAAGTGAAAGGCATCTCTCTGAAATGGATCTAGAAAGCAGCACACAAAGCAAAATCGGGCGATACAATAATTGTACCCCGCTTTTTTTTTTTAAAAAAGAGCTTTTCTTTATTTCCAGAATCTTTTTTTTTTATTCTAAACAGTTCTTTGCAGAAGTTTAAGAGTTTAAAATTTTAAGAGGTGGCCAAAGTCATATTCTAAGCCAAGCCAAGTTTGAATTTGGCCCCGTCAGTTCAATGTAACCTGGATGTAACAACAGAGTCTTTTAAGAACTTTTTTTTTCCAGAACAAGCTGGAAAACCAAGACGTAAGCTTAAATAGCCTTAACCTTCAGATTTAACGTCTTTCAGTTCTGTTTTGGGGAAAAATAGTCATTAAAAGGGGTAAATTAGGGACAAGGGGCCTCAGAAATGTATTAAAAAGTACATTGCAGTCTTAAGAGAAAGTGTTGATAAAGAAAATGTGTTTATTAGGTGAGATCAGGGGTGAAATTCAGCAGGTTCTGACAAGTTCTGGAGAACCGGTAGCGGAAATTTTGAGTAGTTTGGAGAACTGGCAAATACCACCTCTGGCTGGCCCCGCCCCCATCTATTCTCTGCCTCCTGAGTTCCAGCTGATTGGGAGGGAATGGGGATTTTGCAGTACCCTTCCCCTGCCACGCCCACCAAGCCATGCCCACAGAACTGGTAATTTTAAAAAAAAATGAATTTCACCACTGGGTGAGATGCCCATAAACATTCGCATTTTCATGCTGGCTTTCAAAAAAAAACCTAAATTGCAAAACAATGCGGAAATAACACAGGACACTGTTGATGCTGGAAAAATTCGAAAATAGGCAAAGCAGGAGGGGAGAATTTAGCAATAGCAGTTAGGCTTATATACCGCTTCATAGGGCTTTCAGCCCTCTCTAAGCGGTTTACAGAGTCAGCATATTGCCCCCAACAACAATCCGGGTCCTCATTTTACCCACCTCAGAAGGATGGAAGGCTGAGTCAACCTTGAGCCGGTGAGATTTGAACAGCCGAACTGCAGAACTGCAGTCAGCTGAAGTACCCTGCAGTGCTGCACTCTAACCACTGCGCCACCTCGGCTCTTTCACCCACCCCTGTGTACAGTAGCCTTATATTACATTGGCAGCTTTGGCTTCCTCCTTAATCAAACCCGTGTAGTACTGTGACAAGCCATGTGATGGCGCCAGAGGTGAGCTGCTGCTGGCTCGGATCGGTTTGCCCGTACTGGTAGTTCTGACCACTGGCTGCCCCCCGTCTCCTCCCCCAGTGCTATCCCGTTGCTATCCCATCCTATATGTCTTCCTCTCTGGCTCGCTCGGCCCACTCACGCAGTCCAGCGGATTTCTGCACCTCTCCTCCTCTATTCACCGCAGCTGTCAGAGAAGGTATACAGCTTACCTGCCTGGAACCCACACTGCATTTCGGACATTAAAGCATTGGAGAGGGTCCAGAGGTATTTCACAAGAAGAGGACTCAGCTCCTCGGCTCGTAATAAAATTCCGTATACCACCAAGCTTGAAATTTTAGGCCTGGATAACGTTGAACTACGCCGGTTACGTTCCAACCTGAGCCTCAGTGCACAAGATAACCTGCTATAACATCCTACCTGTTAATGACTACGTTTACTTCAGTGGTGGGTTTCAAAAATTGTTCGAACCTACTCTGTGGGTGTGGCCTCCTTTGTGGGAGTGGCTTGCCGCCCATGTGACCGGATGTGAAGATGCCGGCGACACTTGTCAGAACCACCTTAAATTACCTCACACACAGCACTGGCCTGCATAAGAATATGATGTAAACTTGTTTTTTAAAAGGCATCTTTGGTTTGCGTTAAAACAACTTCAACACACGCAATGTTCTGATTGCATCACAAACGCAGTAGTCATCCTTACCTTTCACAGAGGCACTGAGTTTTATAAACATGAGCATGATGGTGTAGAATAATCATATCCAAGGAGTTTCAAAAATTTTTGGAACCTCTTCTGTAAGTGTGGCCTGCTTTCCGGGTCCACTGGTGGAACCTCTTTTAACCGGTTCGGTAGATTTGACGAACCGGTTCTACCGAATAGGTGCGAACTGGTAGGAACCCACCTCTGGTTTACTTCAACTGCAACAATACAAGGGCTATCAATAGATGCAACCTAAGTGTAATCCGTTCTAATCTTGATTGCAGGAAAAATGATTTCAGCAATAGAGTAGTAAATGTGTGGAACACCCTACCTGATCCTGTTGTTGGTTCCTCTAACCCCCAAACCTTTTACCTTAAGCTGTCTATCGTGGGCCTTACACATTTCTTAAGAGGTCCCCAAAAGGGCGTGCATAAGCGCACCAGCGTGCCTACCGTCCCTCTCCTACTGTCCCCATTTATATGGTACTCTTTTTATGCGTTTACGGCTATGTTTTTCTTATTTTTATATCCATTTATTCGTGCCATTTTTTCCATGTGTTTTCATACTTGTTTCCTTGTACTTGTTGACAAATAATAAATAAATTAAATAAATAAAGGTGTGCTGGAAGCCGCACGCAGGAAATCCCCGTGTGTTCGAAGCTGCGCGGAAGGCGCGATCGGATCACCATTTTTGGTTCTGCGCTAGGCCAACTGGTTGTTAAATTATGTGAAGTCCACCTCTGAACGGTGCTTTGTTTTCACGTCTCTGCAGATCAGTAAACATGGGCCCTTTGGATCCAGAAACAGCGATTGGCGCCTTTCCCTCCTTCCCCGTGGTGTAAAAGTTCCATGTATTGGTGTAAAGGAATTTCTGTCCGATCTTTCCTGGCTCTCTACTTTAGTTGTGGACCACCTAGAGAAGTTGACGTTGGATTTTAATGTCATCGGTTGAGAGAACAGAAGGAAAACATGTTACAAGCTTGGTTTGATTGCAGTAAAAACAGGAACAAGTTATATTGGACATTTTAGTTTCTGGTCATTTTATTGACAGAACTTTTTTTTCCTGTATGCCTATCCTTACTTTCTCCTCCACCACATGAAACATGCAAATCCCATCAAATTATTATTTCGCAAGCTCGAGAGGTATTTTGCGAGGGTCATGCTCCGTGGGCAGCCAAGGCAACTGGGATTTTTCACACCAGGCTTGATGGAAACTAGCAAATACACCGGACGGTTCTTCTAGCCCTTGAAAAACATTGGAATAAAAAAAGGAAAACATGTGAAGTACTGAAAGAAATGTAACATAATCAGCGTGGGGCAAGGAGAACAGCAACATATGTGTTTCACTGCCCAAATCTGTGTTTTTCCTTTTTCCCAGCTGTGAAGAAAGTAGAAGGAAAGAGGGAGCATTTATTTACCATGTAACCATTTGGCTGGAGAGTTGGGAGACTACAGTTAGTCAGAATAGAATAACAGAGTTGGAATGGGTCCCTAGAGGTCTTCTAGTCCAACCCCCTGCTCAAGCAGGAGACCCTATGCCATTCTGAACAAAAAGCTGTGCAATCTCTTCCTTAAAACCTCCAGTGATAAAGCACCCACAATTGGTTCTCACTGTCAGGATGTCAGGCCTGCAATTATATTCCTTTTAGAATTTTGGCCTGCCACACTTTCTCTTATTTCATTACGCTGTTTCATTAGTATAGTTGATGGGAGGAGGGAATAGAAAGGAGTAGGATTGCGGAATGTATTCTTGTCATTCTTTTCTAGAAGGCCAAGGTCATCTTTTGTCTCCGCAATTTTACACCTGACCGGAAGCAGCTGGGTGGAGATGACAGCGTGGAAGAAGAAGATTGGACCATGTGGTGGATTTGTGGGTGTAGGGACAAGATCATGAACTTTGAACTGGGTGGGATTCTGATGTAATTTCCAGAATTGGGATTCCACAGCAATGTGCTAAGATGTCTGCATTATTAAATTGGAACTTTAAGGATCGTTTTGCCTTGGACACTGATTTAATTCTACATGATACTTGGAACGTTGACACAGGAGATGTCTCCTTACTTCTAAGTTGGATCTCTCTAGGATGATCTTCTACCATTTCTGCTTACTTCACCTAGGTTATTATCAAGTCAGAAATCTACAACTATTAAGCCAGCATTCCCCTTAAAACCTGCTAGAATAGCTAAGGGTCAGAGGTCATTAGAAAGGCTTAGAGAAGGTTATTAGTCCTTGACTTACTACCGCCATTGAGCCCAAAATTTCTGTTGCTAAGTGAAATAGTTGTTAAGTCCCAGTTTTGCCCCATTTTACAACCTTTTTTATCGCCGTTATTAAGTGAATCACTGCAGTTGATAAGTTAGAAACAGAGCTGTTAAATGAATCTGGCCTCCCCTGTTGATTTTGATTGTCAGACGGTCACAAAAGGGGATGGCAGGACCAAGGGACACTGCAACCGTCATAAATAAGAGTCCACTGCCAATTTTGATCGAGTAACCATGGGGGTATTCTGCAACAGTGTGGAAAGAGGTCGTAAGTCACTTTTTCAATGCTGTTTGTAATTTTGAGCAGTCATTAAATGAACTGTTGTGAGTCAAGGATTTACCTGTACTGAATTATTTAAAACAGTCCATCCATAGTTAACTAACCAAGTTTAATAGCCTACTGTTATTAGTTTTTTTTGAAATAGTTTTAATTAAACATTTTTACCTTTAAAAACAGGGGGGGAAACGCAGCAAAAGAAAAAAAAACAAGACAAACATAACAATATACATAGATATATATAGATTCCTACTGGTTCGGACTGGTTTGGACGATGCAGTTTGGTGGCCTGGGTTGCTGGAACGAGCAGCGACCCAGGCCTGCCACACCCTCAAACCAGTTCTCCCGGGGGCGCCATCTTGTTTTTTGGGGTTCTGCTTGAAAAAAAAAGGATGGTCCTACCTACCTGTGGCCTAAACAGAAATGCATACTTCACCTAGGTCAGTGTTTCTCAACCTTGGTCACTTGAAGATGTCTGGACTTCAACTCCCAGAATTCCCCAGCCAGCATTCTGGGAGTTGAAGTCCAGACATCTTCAAGTGGCCACGGTTGAGAAACACTGACCTAGGTTATTATGTGCATGTTTTGTCCACAGTATTCCCATCCTTCCGTTAACCTAACAGACATTTACAGTACTGTGAAGTAAAGATCAGCATCTCTTCTACCACAAATGATTTAAGTTTCTTCTCACTTCTTAGCTCATGGACACTCTTCCTAGGGTTCCACCACAAAACCGCGAAGCCCTTATCGGCGCCGACATAAGTGTGGAGGGCAAATCTGCGCCTTCCGAAGCACTCAGCACCCTAAACCTAACCCTAAACCTAACCCTAAACCTAACCCTAAACCTAACCCTAAACCTAACCCTAAACCTAACCCTAAACCTAACCCTAAACCTAACCCTAAACCTAACCCTAAACCTAACCCTAAACCTAAACCTAACCCTAACCCTAACCCTAACCCTAACCCTAACCCTAACCCTAACCCTAACCCTTAATTTAAATCGGCTTTCTGCCGCCGCGCTGTTTTAAAGCGCCCTTCTGCTGCTGCGCTGTTGTCGCGGCGGTGATGACGCGCAGTAATGACGTCGTGGCTTTAGCGACACGGTTTTATCACCGCTATTTTGATGAGCGCGGTTTTGTCGTGCCATGCTTCCTAGAACCTCTCTGGAAGGCACAGAATAAGAACCTGGAGGGCAAATCATTGAAGGAGAAGGGCTTAATCTTTCTCCTCTTTCTTTTTCCTCCTGTGCCACAGGAAGAACTCTGGGAAAAACACAATTTGCTGATCTTCTGCCAACCCCAATCATGGGATGCTTCCAAGAGAGGGCAGAAATATTCTAAATTAAGAAGCGAGATGTTGATTCTGATCTTTCTGTCACATCTCCTTTTTTTTTTTAATTTCCCGTTCGTTCCATTTTTAAAAGGACTCATGCTTGCTCAGAGGCACAAGGTGTTAATATGATATAAATATTTACTATTGCTACAAATAGCCAGGCATGTATGTTATCAAGAAGATCAAGAATGACTCACAGCCTATTAGACTCTGCTAGGAATACTCTCTGCTGGCTACGGTTCCACCAGATAAATCGCTGAATGGTCTTATTTTTAGCTAGAGGAGAACCAGTGTGTTTTTCTTTTCTGGTGTTCAGCCTAGCAGCTCTAAGACTTTTTAAAATATTAAATATTAAAAAGCATTTTATAAATTTTAAAAAAATATTTTATTTTTTTAATAAAGGTTTTTATTGACAAACATGTAAAATGCACACACACAAAAGTTAGACGTACACCACATTTATACAATACAGTACGAACAGGAACTTCCCGTTTTTTATAATAGCAATCATCAATCGATACCGCTCACCTTATATTATTTCCCCTTCTGTTGTATTTCATTTGGATTTCACCATTCTTAACCCTCTAATTTTACTCATAACTATTATTTTTGAGTTTTGTTATATTCTTTCATTGATTTTTGTTTCTTTCCTCCATCCACCTACATCATTTATCCCATATCTGGTAGAATTCTGATTCTTCCTTTCCCTGGATTTCTTTAGTTAGTTTATCCATTTCGGCACAATTTAAAAGAACATAAAAGAGAAAAATTAGTGCAGAATGAAGCAAACAAAGAGAGGGGGAGAGAAAAGAACAAGAGGAGGAGGAGGAGAGGAGGAGGAGGAAGAAAGGAGAAGAAGAGGAGTAGAGGAGGAGGAAAAGAGAAGAAAAGGAGGAGAGGAGGAGGAAGGAAGGAGAAGAAGGGGAATAGCAGAAGGAGGAGGAGGAGGAAAGGAAAAGAAAAGGAGGAGGAGAGGAGGAGGAGAGGAGGAGGAGGAAGGAGAAGAAGGGGAAGAGGAGGAGAAGGAAAGAAGGAGAAGAAGCGGAAGAGGAGCAGAGGAGGAGGAAAGAAGGAAACGAAGAGGAGGAGGAAGGAAGAGGAGGAGAAGGAAGGAAGGAGAAGAAGAGAAGAAAAAAGAGGAGAGGAGGGGGAGGAGGAAGGAAGGAGAAGAAGAGGAATAGGAGAGGAGGAGGAAGGAAAGAGAAGAGGAGGAGGAGGAGGAAGAAGAAGAGGAGGAGGAGGAGGAGGAGAAGAAGAAGAAGAAGAAGAAGAAGAAGAAGAAGAAGAAGAAGAAGAAGAAGAAGAAGAAGAAGAAGAAGAAGGGCACAAAGAAACTTCTGATTTCCTTTGTAGCAAATATAAGTACTGTGGGATTAGAAAGTCTTACTCTATGATTACAAAAAAAAGCTTACTTTCCCCTCTATTATCCAGTTTTTCTTTTAATCATCAACATCATAAATGATACATGCATTTTGTCTGTTTTATGCCAAAAGTCTGCAAGCGGGTTTCCAGTCAACCATAAATGTAGATAGTGACTTTTTTTTTCCCTAATCAAGAAAGTCAACTTAGCCATCTCTGCAAGTTCCATCATCTCTGCAAACAGCATCAACCAAAGCTCTGTAATTTTCCTAAATTCTCCCGCAGATTATAACATTTCTGTTTAGGGCGACATAAATCAAGATTACCTTTGTTCTCTATAGCAGTGGGCCCCAAACCCTGGTTGACACCAGGAACCGGTTTTGTGGAAGGGAAATTTTTCCCTGGTGGTGGTTTCAGTTTCGGTACTCGCCCGCCTGCCATTCACCTCCAGCTGTGTGGCCCAGTTCCCAACGGACCCCAGACTGGTACCGGCCCATGATCCAAGGGTAGGAGAACCTTGCTCTGTAGCAGCAAGTCACCAATTGGTGGTCCGTGGACCACAAGTGGTCCATGAGAAAATTTGGGTGGTGCCCCGAAATAATATTCACGTTTTTTTATATTGCACTAAATCAGGAGTCCTCAAACTACGGCCCCTGGGATGGATGCGTGCAATGAATGTTTGTGTTGCTGTAGAGAGTCTCCCCCTTTGGGGTATTTTTGTGCAGGTCGGAGGGGGCAGAAATTCCAACTTGGGGTCTGCTTCAGCTTCCTGGTGGGGGGCTTTGGGTGAAGGCTGGAGGGAAGCGCCACTGGTGGAGAAGGGCCTCGTTCCAGTGGGACTGCATCATGGCCTGGAACTGGCTGACCATCTCAGCCCGCTGAGCCTCCGGGTGCCAGTACCTGGCCTTGTACTTCCGCAGGTCTTCCCTCTGCTTGGAAAGCCTATGTTGTAGTCCTCACTGAGGTGCTTCTGCTGGGCCTCCTTCTCGGTCAGATGCAATTTGAACTGAGCTGTTTTGCCAACTCTTTCTCATGGGGGCTGCTTAGCTCCAGCAACTACTTCCTGTTGCGGCCCTAAGGAGCCTGGATGGGCAGGCGAGGAGTGGCTGGGAGTGGAAGGGGAGTAGAGTCCGGTGAGGCGTCCCTCGACGTGAGTAACATCGAGCTGGCCACACCCACCCGGTCACATGACCACCTAGCCATGCCCACCCAGCCGATCATTAGGCAGATCATATTAGTGGTCCGCGGAATTTAAAATTATGAATTTAGTAGTCCCTGAGGTCCGAAAGGTTGGTGACCCTTACTCTATAGTAAGGGGCTGAAACTTGATTTAATTGAGTTCTTCATCATGGTTGTATTTGACCCTGGGGGCCAGGGTGGGTGTGGCCGGGTATGCGGGCCTTGTTTCACTGGCAGAGTGCTGCAGGAGGCTGTCATGGCTGAAAATGGGGCCCAGGGAGTGCATGTAGTTCCTGAGCTCCATTATTGCTGGCAGAGGGCTGCGGGAGGATGTCGAGGCTGAAAACGGGGCCCAGAAGAGCTCTGTACAGCCCTCCCGAGCTCCGGTTTCACTGACAGAGGCACCGCAGGCCAGTCCTGTGCTACTTCCACGGACTGGATCTGGCCTGCGGTCCTTGAGTTTGATACTGCTACTCTATCGGACAGTATATTTTTATGTCAGTCAAGCAAAGAGCTAACTATTACCGTATTTTTCGGACTATAATACGCACCGGAGTATAAGACACTCCAAGATTTTGAAGAGGTAAATTTTAAAATATAGTAGTACGGCTTGTTTTTTTATCGTTTTTGCCCTCCCCAGCCTCCAGGAACACTTTGCAGGCCTCCCAAAGCCTATGCACGTCCATTTTTGCTAAGGGGGCGGGGTTTTGGGAGGCCAAAAATGCTGTATTCAGTGTATAAGACACACCCAGATTTTCATCCTCTTTTTTGGGGGGAAAGGTCCGTTTTATACTCCGAAAAATATGGTAATTTTTTTAATGGTTCATTGCTTTGCACACATTTAGTAGTTGGTTGGTGAACCATCCAAAGGCTCAAGAATGTGAATTAAGGAGATTCAGGGAAGATGGGCGTCATCTTACATCACCGGAGAATCAACACGAACAGCAGGACAAAAATAGCATGCATAACTGTTCTGACCCCGCCCCCTCTATACAGTGAGTCATGCCGACACAAGATTACTGCTAGACAATTTATTCACAGTAAATTAACACACCAACAAGACTTTGGCAGCAACCCAGACTTCCACAGATAAGAAATACACACGAGAGCTTCTCCAGCTTTAGTATATTAGTTGTGTCCTGCAAACAGCCTCCTCCCAAAGTCTCTTCTTATATACTCTCTTGGGAGGAGCCTAATCACAACCACCTGACCCCAATTAACTTCTGTATCTGCATAGTTGCTGTCAGTGCTTATCTGCCCGCCTTTGCCTGGCATCTGGGACTAACTCCCTTAGCTCCTCCCCACTACTCCAGGGCCTGACGTCAGGAACAAACTCCCTTTGTCTTTCACCACTGCTCCATGCCTCAGGCGCCTCCTGGTGGCCAACCAGCCTCTCTGCACCCTGCTCGGCGTCTGAACCCTGTCCAGGGTCCTTCACATCTTCCAGACTCATAGGGTCCCTCCTATTGGAATCTGTTTGCAGCTCCAACGGTTCCTGCAAATATTCTGTTGAATATTCACATAAAATATCGAGTATAGAAGCTAGGACTCCTACCCCTCTAAACCGGTGTTCCCCAACCTTTCCAGTTTGGTAGCTTGGCCCTGGGGGGGGGGGTGAGGGGGTGTAAATGGCAGACGCACATGCATGTGCTCAGCTCCATTTGTACAAGCTAAATTGTTTTTGAGATTCCACCCAAAGCAAACTTTGAAAATCTCTAAGGAACGTCTAAGGAATTTCTCTGGG
>NW_028261390.1:9071030-9213530 GCF_051295495.1 Thamnophis sirtalis
TAAACTTTGGGCTCAACTGTGGATGTAAGTTGAGGACTACCTGTGCTCTGTTTACTGATGGACTTTACATGGACTGAGACATGGTGGCTCAGTGGCTAAGACGCTGAGCTTGTCGATCAGAAAGGTCGGCAGTTTAATAACTTAAACTGTTTAAAATTTGGGTAACAGTAAGAAGCTGAGTTCAATATAGAGATATTTTAGACTGTGATTGTCAAAAAGTTATACCATGTATGGGCTCTGGGAAGTCGGGGGGAGGGAAGGGAGGTGGGGATTTAGGGGGAGGGGGGAGGGGGAAATATAATATGTGTTAAATTCTATGATTGCACTTGTATACTGTGGCTTTTTAATGCTAGTGTGAAAACAGAACAAACCGAATATATTGGAAGGTAATAGAAATATACCGAAGGGAGGAGTTGAATGAAAGAAGAAGGAGGGTGGAGAGGGTGAGAGAGAGGAGGAGGAGAAGGAAGGGAGGGAATGGATTAGAGGGAGTGATAGGGTTAGGGTTAGAAAGAAGGGGAGGGGAAGTAGGCGTAGAGGGGTATGTGAGAAGGAAGAATGAAAGTTGGAGGGGGTTGAAAGAGGGTGTATGGTGGGTCAAGGTGGTATATTGGGTTTGTATTGTAGGGGGCATTTTCTATATAAGTGAGGGCCGTGTTTATTACTCAATGTTATATGCCCTGGTTATGCACAGTAAACATGTGATTGTATAGAATGAAATGGAAATAAAAAATGTTACAAAAAAAAAAAAAGAAAGGTCGGCAGTTCGGTGGTTCGAATCCCTAGCACTGCATAACAGAGTGAGCTCCCGTTACTTGTCCCAGCTTCTGCCAACCTAGCAGTTCGAAAGCACATAAAAATGCAAGTAGAAAAATAGGGACCACCTTTGATGGGAAGGTAACAGTGTTCCATGCGTCTTCAGAGTTTAGTCATGCCACATGACCACAGAGACGTCTTTGGACATCGCTGGCTCTTTGGCTTTGAAACGGAGATGAGCACCGCCCCCTAGAGTCGGGAACGACTAGCACACATGATGTCAGAGAGCGCTGTTATTTCCCACTGAAGTGGTAGCTATTTATCTACTTGCATTTGCATGCTTTCGAACTGGGAGGTTACCTTTACATGGACTTTATGACTTCCTGGATCCAGTCTGATTTTTTTAAATATTCTTAGATACCAAAATGAAAAAAGCCAATCTGATGTTACAGAAAGCAGTTACTCTCTTATCCCTTTCATACATTTCAGCATTTTGCCAGCAGATTCCTTTTGGCACCATAGCAAAAGAGGGGGATTGTCTTCCATTTGGATATGAATACATCAAATGTCATGTTTGCAAACTGCTAGACAAGGCAAAATATAATTATCAGTTTTCCTGGGTTTGCAAAGCCAGGCTGACAATTAAAAAAAGAAAAAGGAGATTGGGAAAAAAAAAATCCAAAATGTGCCTGTGCGTCCATATGTATGGAAATAATGTACAGAATGCATCACATTACAGCAAAAAAAAAAAAGGCTACATATAAGCAATATTAAAAGGGAAGTGGTGCCTCATTGGCTAAGACGCTGAACTTGTTGATCAGAAGGTCGGCAGTTTGGCGGTTCGAATCCCTAGCACCTCTTAACGGAGCGAGCTCCCATTACTTGTCCCAGCTTCTGCCAACCTAGCAGTTCGAAAGCACGTAAAAAATGCAAGTAGAAAAATAAAAACCACCTTTGGTGGGAAGGTAACAGCGTTCTGTGTGCCTTTGGCATTTAGTCATGCCAGCCACATCACTAGTGATATGGCACATTTGTTCATAAAGTCTGACCTTGTGCATCCAGAACTGGCCCTTCTATTTCTTTCTTCAACTTTCCTGCTCTTAACCATTGCATGGTTATTGCTAGTTGCTTTTATTGCACTGTCCATATTCTATTTTGCCTTTCCAGGTCTCTTTTCGATCTTCACTTTCTCATAGTCTAGTTTGGTCTAGACATAGTCTAGTTTGGTCTATTAATATAATTATTATTATTATCATTAGTGTCGTGCCCCAGCATATAACTTCGATATACTGTTGTTGCTCTCTCACCCCATCTAGTGGCTGGAGAGACAAATGCCAAGAATGTTGTTTGAAGCTGACCCCCCCCCCACCTCTTTACCCATCAGTCCACACTCTCAAACCAAGTGCATGTTGGGAATCGAGACTCCATTTTCCTTTAGGATTTGGAGAAGGTAGAAGCACAAAGAAGAACCCATCTTAATCTGTGGCACGTGGTCATCCAAGGACACATCCAATTCCCACACACAGAGCATTGCTGGTGGGATGTCAATTGCTTGAATTTATTGATTGTTATGTTCAGCAGAAACTCAATGCTGTCTATCTTGTATTTGGTTCTCACTGTATGTATCCCTGTTTTCCCCAGTTTCACCATATCCTGTTCTTTTAATAAAACATCCAGATCTATGCACACAGCCTGTTTTATTGGAGGATAGGTGGGTTTAGCGCAGTGGTGAAAATCAATTTTTTTTACTACCAGTTCTGTGGGTGTGGCTTGGTGGAAAGATACTGCAAAATCTCCATTACCACCCATTCCAGGGGAAGGATACTGCGAAATCCCTATTCCCACCCCACTCTGGGGCCAGCCAGAAGTAGCATTTGCCGGTTCTCTGAACTACTCAAAATGTCTGCTACCGGTTCTCCAGAACCTGTCAGAACCTGCTGGATTTCACCCCTGATTTAACTGCATGCCAAGCTGCATGCAGACTAACATGTAGTGAGGACAGAACAATTAGCATGCCCAAATCCCGCTTACAATAGTAAATTGAGTAAACAGACACAAAGGGACCGGCGTGGGTTCCTGCCAGTTCTAACCTCTTCTATAGAAGAGGTTCCACAAATCTGCAGTGCCGTTTAGAACCGGTTCCAGCTCCCTCCCCCCGCCCATCCAGACACCATCAAGATGAAGAGCGAGAGGAGGAATTCTGGGAGTTGAAGTCCACAAGTCTTAAATCTGTCAAGTTTGAACACCCTTGGGGGTTTTTTTCTAAAGCGTTATGGGTGCAAAGGTCTTGTAACTTGACAGCTTTAAGACCTGTGTGTTTCAAATGCCAGAGTCAACATTTTGTTTGCTAAGCTAGAGTGTTGTTAAGTGAGTTTCACCACATTTTACAGGTTGGCCGCGCCCACCCAGTCACATGGCTGGCAAGCCACTCCCCCCCGGTCACATGGCCAGCAAGCCACTCCCACAAAGCAGGCCACACCCACAGAAGAGGTTCTAAAAAAAATTGAAACCCACCACTGAAAGGGATGCAACAGAATCCGTAGCCACATATTAAGACAGCATGGTGTAAGGGCGAGCAAACTTAATTAGATCATGGCTTGAGCAAATCAGTATTATTATTTTTTCTGCTTCGTGAATCCTTAAGCTCCGAATCCTGAAAGAATTTTTAGGAAGCATTCAAAGGTCACTTGCTCCTCGGTAATGCACATGAGACTTAAGAGCAATGATTTAGCTCACAATGGGACGAATAATGTGAGTTTTAATGTACGCTTGGCAAGTCTAATAGAAATCAGTGCCAAAGGATGCCAATAAATTATTCACTAGACAACTTGTTTCAAAAGGGAAGAAACCTTTTCGGTTGAGCTTTGGGACTTGTAGCAGACATTAGCTTTGGTGCTAAATAGAGTCCAGATCCAAATAACATGCAAAATGAGGTGAGGTTTTTTTTCTCTTTTCTTTTTGCTGTCTGCACAATCCATCATCAGATTGCGTAATTCCATCATTGCTCTGGAAACAGGTCCTAGGTCTGAAAGCTGGAACTGCATTAACAGAGGGGTAGAATCAAGATGACGTGAAGTGTTAATACCACTTTATAATGCCTTGGTAAGGCCCAGAGGTGGGTTCCTACCAGTTCGCACCTATTCGGTAGAACCGGTTCATCAAATCTACCGAACCGGTTAGAAGAGGTTCTACCAGTGGACCTGGAAAGCAGGCCACACCTACAGAAGAGCTTCCAAAAATTTTTGAAACCCACCACTGGTCCTTGGATATGATTATTCTACACTATCATGCTCATATTTATAAAACTCAGAGCCTCTGTGAAAGGTAAGGATGACTACTGCGTTTGTGGTGCAATCAGAACATTGCGTGTGTTGAAGTTGTTTTAATGCAAACCAAAGATGCCTTTTAAAAAACAAGTTGACATCATATTCTTACGCATGCCAGTGCTGTGTGTGAGGTAATTTAAGGGGGTTCTGACAAATGTCGTCAGCATCTTCATATCCGGTCACATGGGCGGCAAGCCACTCCCATCCGGTCACATGGGCGGCAAGCCACTCCCACAAAGAGGCCACACCCACAGAGTAGGTTCGAACAATTTTTGAAACCCACCACTGGTAAGGCCACACTTGGAATACTACGTCCAGTTTGGGTCACCACGATGTAAAAAACATGTGGAGACTCCAGAAAGAGTGCAGAGAAGAGCAACAAAGAGGATTAGCTATTCTTCAAACAGTGACGTGGAGGCAGGGGAGGCACAGCCTCACCACTGTCAATCATGAAAAGGAAAAAACAATGAAAATGGGAAAAGGCGAGTGCTGAGGTTAGGCTAGCTAGCTGCTGCCACACCGTGAATGACTGTCTGTTTAAAAAAGCCTCTAAAACAGCGCCCTCTACTATGAGGCAGGAGAACTGCATGCCTCATCTAGTCTGACTTTTTAGGCGCTCGAGCAGAGTTAAGCGAGGGTTAAAAGCCTAAAAAATCCAGAGGAAGTTGAGGCACGCAGTTCACCTGCCTCATAGTAGAGGGCGCCTTTTTTAGAGGCTTCAACTCTGCCATTCTGTTTAAAGCTGCAGCGTCGCGCTCACTCTTCCTCCTCTCTTTCTCCGTTTCTGATCGCAATAGCAGTTAGACTTATATACCGCTTCATAGGGCTTTCAGCCCTCTCTAAGCGGTTTACAGAGTCGGCATATCGCCCCCACAGTCTGGGTCCTCATTTCACCCACCTCGGAAGGATGGAAGGCTGAGTCAACCTTGAGCCGGTGAGATTAGAACCGCTGAACTGCAGATAACAGTCAGCTGAAGTGGCCTGCAGTACTGCACCCTAACCACTGTGCCACCTCGGCTCTTTTTGATGCCCCCCCCACCCCTACCCCACGCTCCCTCTTTTCCTTCAAATTTCTTTTTTTTCTTTTTTCTTTAAAAATTGCAATGCTCAGGCATTCTCTCCTCTCCCGCGACACCCCACTGATTAAAGCACTTTCTTTCGCCCGCCTGAGCTCGCGGCAGATCTCAGGCGGGCTGCCGTCAGCTCAGGCGGGTGAAAGAAAGTGTTTTAGTCAGCAGGGTGTCGGGGGAGAGGACTGCCTCACCAGCCATAAACCTCACCACACGTCACTGTCTCCAAAGCATCTTCCCCTGGCATCGGACCTGGGTACCTGAGAGACCGCCTCCTGCTGATTACCTCCCATAGACCGATTAGATCTCACAGGTTAGGTCTCCTCCGGATTCCATCTGCCAGCCAATGTCGGCTGGCGACTCCCCGGGGGAGAGCCTTCTCTGTCGCAGCTCCAGCCCTCTGGAACGACCTCCCCGTGGAGATCCGGATCCTTACTACCCTCCCAGCCTTCTGCAAAGCCGTTAAGTCCTGGCTGCTCCAGCAGGCCGGGGGGGCTTTCGAAATATCCAGCCCCACGGAAACTGTGACTGTTGTGTATTTTAAAGTATTGTTTTGTTTATTTATCCCCTCCCTTGTTTATTGTAAGCCGCCCGGAGTCCTTCGGGAGTGGGCGGCATACAAGACAAATAAAACTTAAAAAAACAAACAAACTTAAACTTAAACTTAAACTGTTGTTTGTACTCACAGGAAAAAGCCACGCAAGACAAATCTTGATTTTACTATAAGTCAAGGGATCTTGAAGTCCTAGTAGAAAATCACTTAAGAATGAGCCAGCTGTGTGCTGCAGCTGCCAAAAAAGCCAACACTGTTCTAGGCTGTATTAAACGAGCAACAAATATGATTAGGGGACTGGAAGCTAAAACATATGAAGAACAGTTGCAGGGATTAGGTGTACTTACTTTAATGAAAAGAAGGATTAGGGGGGACATGATAGCAGTCTTCCAATATCTAAGCAGCTGCCAGAAAGAAGAGACGGGGGGGCAACCTATTCTCCAAAGCACCAGAAAGCAGGACAAGAAGCAATGGAAGGAAACTAATCAAGGAGAAAACCAACCTAGAAATAAGGAGAAATATTCTGATAGTTTAAAGAGCTAATAAGTGGAATGACTTGCCTTCAAACGTTGTGGGTGCACCAACACTGGAGGTTTTAAAGAAGAGATTGGACAACTATTTCTCTGAAATGGTATAAGGCAGTGTTTCTTAACCTTGGCAACTTGAAGATGTCCGGACTTCAACTCCCAGAATTCCCCAGCCAGCATTCGCTGGCTGGGGAATTCTGGGAGTTGAAGTCCGGACATCTTCAAGTTGCCAAGGTTGAGAAACACTGGTATAAGGTGTCTTCCTTGAGCAAAGGGATGTGGTGGCTAAGTGGCTAAGACGCTGAGCTTGTCGATCAAAAAGGTCAGCAGTTTGGCGGTTCGAATCCCTAGTGCCGTGTAACGGAGTGAGCTCCCGTTACTTGTCCCAGCTTCTGCCAACCTAGCAGTTCGAAAGCACATAAAAAATGCAAGCAGAAAAATAGGAACTACCTTTGGTGGGAAGGGAACAGCGTTCCGTGCGTCTTCGGCATTTAGTCATGCCAGCCACAAGACCACGGAGACGTCTTCGGAAAGCGTTGGCTCTTTGGCTTTGAAACCGAGATGAGCACCGCCCCCTAGAGTCGGGAAAGACTAGTACATATATGCAAGGAGGGGACCTTGCTTGAGCAGACTAGAAAACATCCAAGGTCCCTTCCAACTCTGTTATTTTATTATAAAAGGTGCTTGAATTTGATACTTGGCAGTCCCTGGAATTCTTTCTTAACAGCTTTCCTATTTCTTTCAATAAACTTCCTTATCAACAATCCTTACAGCTGAATCATGGTGTGCATTGCTGGTCCTTCTGCCCTTTCAGCCAAAGGAAGCCTAACAATACTGCAGGTGGAATTAAGCATTCATTTAAGCCCTTGTAGAGGTGTGATAAATGAAGGTTATTCAGAATTCCCCTGGAGATTTCTCATGAACCAATGCCAAGAAGAAACTCATCAGTGGTGAGGGAGAAAATGGAATCGCTACATTCTCGGTGGCATACTATTAGTTGTTTGTGTTTCCTGACAGATGTGTCCTGAACCAATTTTAGTTTATGGGCACCTGGGCACCTATGAAAGGGATATAAAACCCCAGCATGAAATTCCTCAAAATACTGGATAGGTTTCTGTTCTCCAAACCTTCTGAACTCAAAATTGCCATATAAAGTTTCAGGGCTTGGAATAAAATAACCTCTTTGATATTTCAAGTGCTCCTCTATTAGGAAAAATGGAACCCCCCCCCCTCCAAAGTCCATTCTCCCTTATTTTTCAGTTTAAGACCTCTCAGATAGATGAAATGATTCCGTGGAAAATAACCTAAGCAACTTTAAAGCAGGAGTCTCCACACTTGGCAATTCTAAGACGTGTGGACTTCCACTCCCAGAATTTCCCAGCCAGAAAAAAAAAGAAAAAAAAAAGGTACTTCTGAAACCAGCTTAAATAATATTTATTCTCTCCCCTCCTGGGAAAAAAATCATTTTTTTTAACATAGCTTAAGTGACGGGTAGCAGTCCTACCCCTCTCTTCTACTTCTGAAGAGGCAACAAAATGTGTCAAGTTCCTTGTTCCAAATTTATTCTTCTCTCTCTCATTCTCTTTCATCTCTCATCTCTTCCTACCTACCTACCTACCTACCTACCTACCCACCCACCCATATCTCTCTATTTCTCTATCATCTATTTATATCTACTATCTCTATCTATCATCTGTCTGTCTGTCTGTCTCTATGTATAGAATAGAATAGAATAGAATAGAATAGAATAGAATAGAATAGAATAGAACAGAACAGAACAGAACAGAACAGAACAGAACATATGGAAGGGGATATTAATGGAATAGAACAGAACACAACAAATGGAATGGGATATGAATGGGATATGAATGGAATAGAATAGAATAGAACAGAACAGAATATATGGAATAGGATATGAATGGGATATGAATAGAATAGAATAGAATAGAATAGAACATATGAAATGGGATATGAATGGGATATGAATGGGATATGAATGGGATATGAATAGAATAGAATAAAATAGAATAGAATATATGGAATAGGATATGAATGGGATATGAATAGAATAGAATAGAATAGAACAGAATATATGAAATGGGATATGAATGGGATATGAATAGAATAGAATAGAATAGAATAGAACATATGGAATGGGATATGAATGGGATATGAATAGAATAGAATAGAATAGAACATATGGAATGGGATATGAATGGGATATGAATAGAATAGAATAGAATAGAATATATGGAATGGGATATGAATGGAATGGAATAGAATAGAATAGAACAGAATATATGGAATAGGATATGAATGGGATATGAATAGAATAGATTAGGATAGAATAGGGTAGAATATATGGAAAAGGATATGAATGGAATGGAATAGAATAACAAAAACAAAACTTTTCGAGTTCACTTTGTTCCAAATTTATTCTTCCATATATAATGGCCTTTTTTTTTTTTTGGCAAAATGTGCTTAAGTAAGACAAGGGCCAAGGTGATATGACATAAAAATCCAGTCAGCATTTAGCAGAAAGTGGAACACCTTTTGGATTGTTGGAGGTTAATTATGCTATTCTGGTAATTTAAAGAGAAACAAAGGGATAGCTTTTTTTCCAGCAGCTAGACACAAAGATGAGAGCCTAGAATAGCCCTGCAATTACAAGGCTTCTCTAGGCCCTCCACTCTTATTCCCCACTACAAATATATGAAGGGATGGGGTGACTTGAAGCAGAAAGCAAGGGAAGAATCATTTCTCATTTGGGTACTTCAATTGGGCCACCACAAATTATATTTTTTCCACAATTTTCTTTTTTTTTGGAATGGTAACTGGCCAGTCTAGATAATATAGAAAGCTCTCCTGTATAATGTAAAAAAGATTGCTGCTTCTAAACAGTTTTGCACTGGATGTAAATTTTATTCTGCTAGACTTCAACCCATTTGAAGCGTTCCAATGGCCTTGTTGCTCTGAGCTGGAAACTAAAATTCCTGCATAGCCTGATTTGATAGGAAAATGAATTCAGTGTGTGCAAAAAAGGGGTGAGGATCAGAAGCTAAACGATAACGCACGATGAATGCAAATAACGCATGAATAATAATAACAACAACAATAATAATAACAACGAACGATGGAAAAAAAATTCAAACCACAGAGGAAAATTCAGAAGGAAGAAGAAGAGAAGAGAGAAACCAATTAATGACACAAGTCGATAAAGAGTGAAAATAGATGGATAGTTATAGAATACATCTTAATATGGGATTTGTTTTAGTAAAGACTAAAAAATAGAACTAGAAATTAAAAATTGGGGAAATGTTATTATGCATACTATTATATGATGCAAGCTATTATAGTTAATATGTACTGGATAAGTAAATGTTAGAAGTCAAGATTGCTATTATGGAGACTTTAAAAAATAAAGAATAAGGGATGATTTATATATAACCACACACACACACACACACACACACACACACACACACACACAGGGACACGGTGGCTCATGACTAAGGTGCTGAGCTTGTCGATCAGAAAAGTCGGCAATTTGGCGGTTCGAATCCCTAACGCCACGTAACAGAGTGAGCTCCCATTACTTGTCCCAGCTTCTGCCAACCTAGCAGTTCGAAAGCAGGTAAAAATGCAAGTAGAAAAATAGGAACCACCTTTGGTGTCTGCAGGTGGCTGTTAAGGCCTATATGGGCATGAAATGTTCTACCACATGTCGGGCAGACATGTGAGGGCACCATTGTTGCAGCATTTACAGCTCCGGCTTTGCGGAGGGCTCGCTTCTCTTGTGCCATGATTGTTCTTCTGCCCTCAGGTGTCTGACAGCCCTGGTAGATCAGCGTGTTGATCGATCTTGTGCCAGTGTTTCCCAGGAGGTGGTGTCAATTTCCAGGGACTTAAAGCAGGCTTTCAACATGTCTTTGTATCGTTGCCTATAGAAGAGATAAGGTAAAGATAAAGGTTCTACTCGCACATATGTGCTAGTCATTCCTGACTTTAGGGGGCGGTGCTCATATCCATTTCAAAGCCGAAGAGCCAGCGCTGTCTGAAGACATCTCCATGGTCATGTGGCTGGCATGACTAAACGCTGAAGGCGCACGGAACGCTGTTACCTTCCCACCAAAGGTGGTTCCTATTTTTCTACTTGTATTTTCTAGGTGCTTTCGAACTACTAGATTGGCAGAAGCTGGGACGAGTAACGGGAGCTCATTCCGTTACCTGGCACTAGGGTTTCGAACCACTGAACTGCCGACCTTTCTGATCGACATGCATCTTAGCCACTGAGCTACCGTGTCGCTTATTCCTTATATCTTAGAAGATACATCTTAGAAGAGATTCTTGATGTCAATTAGGATATAAGAGTATAGAGCCGAAATGGGTTTGAGAGTGTCATCCAAGAACGATCTTCCAAATTCTTCAGCAGATCAAGGTTGTCGTTTCGCCTGAAGAATACCGCTAGAAATTATTGCATAACAAATACCATTCTTTGTTTCCCCGTGCCGAAAGCTGACATCTGGTGGTTGAGAAAATAATGATTTTTCATGAGGAAAACCTTTTAGACTCCTCAGGAAAAAAAAAATGCTTATATAATTTGGACCACACTAGGACAGTCTTCTTCCCAGTACATTGAAGTTCTGGTTTCAAAATGCCATCATGATAATCATCTATTTTCAAGAATATTTGCTGGCCATGCTTGATTTTTAAACTTCTAAGCCAGTATACATTATTGCGGGTGGAAGCTTGTCAAAGAGAGGTGCAATCTAGGAAAAAGGAGAAAATTTCAAACTGAGCCATTCATCAGTGAAACAACTTGCCTCCTGGAATTGTGAGTGCTCTATCGTTGGAGGTTTTCAAGAATAGACTGGACAACAGGGGTGGGATTCAGCCGGTTCAGTCCGGTTCGGACGAACCGGTTGCGCCGACGATCAACTGAGAGGGAACAGGTTTGCTCTGACGATCCTTGCGCTGTACTTACCTATATCCTCTCAGCTGATTAGCGCGGCAGAGCGTATTTCCATGCCTCAGCTGCGTTACTTCCTGAGAAGTAACGTGGAAGGCAAGTTTTGATAAAACTGTGCACGTGCCCGCAGTATGCGTCAGGCACGGGTGCGTGAAACACACAATCACCGAACCGCAGTGGGGAAATCTATTTTTTTATTTTGCCACCGGTTCTGTGGCTTGGTGGTGGTGGGGTCACGTGACCAGGTGGGCATGGCCAACTTTTTTCCACTTTTTAAAGCATTATTTTCCTGCCGGTTCAGGCGAATAGGTAGGGGAAAAAATGCTTTAAAAGGTGAAATAGAGGGTCCGGCAATCGTGTGGCTTACAGCTGATCCGCGTGATTGTCGGAACCATTTTTAAAAAGTTTTTAAAGCTTTTTTTTACTACCGGTTCGGGCGAACCTTAGCATTTTTTGCTACTGGTTCTAGCAAACTGGTCAGAACCGGTAGCATTTCACCCCTGCCGAACTGGTTAAACTGGCAGGATCCCACCACTCAGGTGTGTTCCTGCTGGCATTACTACTGGTTCAGCATCCGAAAAATTTTGCATTTAAAAAAAGTCTGTGCATGCACACATTAAAAAAGGAGAAAAGACATTTTTTTTCAATGAAGATTGTTCTGCGCATGTGCAGAACAGAAAATGAAGATGGCGCCGCCGAGGACAGAAGGAGTACAGTCGCTTGTTCAGCCGAGTTACTACCTAATTGGCGGAACCAGTCCAAACCAGGAAGAACCCTGCCACCACTGCTGGACAACCATTTGACTGGGATGATTTGTATCTCCTTCCTTGAGCAAGAGGCTGGACTAGAAGACCTCTGAGGTCCCTTTCTCCTATGATTCTATGTTCATTTCCTGATGTTACCACAAGAGAGGCGGGGGGGAGAGACATATTTTGCTGCAGAAAGAATCATGGGCCTTGTTAAATGCTCCTCTGGGTATCTGCCTTTTTTAGATATTTAAATGGGCCAGTCGCTCCTCATTTCTCCTTGCCTCCCACTGATGGGTTGAGAAGGACATAGAATACAGATAACACTTAATCTGCATGAACCTCAGGGCTGGGGAAATAGTTTGCAGATGTCCCACAGCTGTTTGAGATACCTTTGCTTCATTTGAAACCGGCTGTACTGTAAATTGAGTTGTGTAATGTACCTGCCCCAGCAGGTTTTTATTTAGGGGATATCACTGCAGTCCACATGCATAGAGCCCATATATTATTATTATACGAAGAGGGGTATGCTTTGGGTTTGAAGGGTCTCAGGGGAATGACGGTTAAATTTATGGCAAGGCTGGGTTACAGTGAAAAGGCTGGGAGAGAGCAGGACCAAAGAAATAATAATAATAATCTTGCATTGATTTGGAGAGCTCTTTTGAAAGCAAATGATTTAAAAAGAAAAATATCTTTTAGACTATAATAATAATAATGCAATGTTTATAATGACTGTGTCACTTAGTGGCTGAAATTCGGATCCTACTTATGGTTGTAAGGTACAGGAATAATATAATAATGTAATGTTCCATTAGATGTATTTTCCCTCCTTGGGATATGCATGATATCCGTGATCAGCAAATGGTTTTTTTCTAATTTTAAAGATTTAGGGAAGATGTTTGCATCAGATTGTGTTTTTAGAAGGGTTTTGAAGGAAAGAGGCGGAGCCTGCCTGGGGGTGGAGTCAAGAGAAGAATCAGCCTGGCATCATTACAGTCCCACAAGCAGATCAGATTATATTTATTTATTTATATATATATATATATATATATATATATATGTGTGTGTGTGTGTGTGTGTGTGTGTGTGTGTGTGTGTGTGTGTGTGTGTGTTTGTGTGTGTTTGTGTGTGTTTGTGTGTGTGTGTGTGTTTTTTTTATTTGTGCTGATAAATAATACAAATATAACAAAGGCAACAGTAAAAAACATTGGGTTTCGGTCGTGATGGATTCTTGTGACGAGCCGATTGACAGATGATGGAAGCAGTTGGCTTCCTCCCATAATTGGGGCTTACCAGGGGTTGTAAAAATCTAATATATATATGTGTGTGTGTGTGTGTGTTTTAATTTGTGCTGATAAATAAATAAAGGGAGACTAGTATAGATCTATTTCAAGCTATTTAGCTCTCATCAGCTAGCCATACCCTTACTGGGATTTGAACCTGGGCTATATTACATACTAGGCAGAAATCTTAGCCATTAGGCCACAGGCTCTTATCCGTTATCAGCGAAGCCAGGGTTATACAGGGTTTCCTGTCTAAGCAGGGGGTTGGACTAGAAGACCTCCAAGGTTACTTCCAACCTATTCTATCTTATCCTATCCTATCCTGTTGTGGCCCAGCAGGAGCCGTTGTAGCTGCCACCAGACTCCAATAGCGAGGGGCCCTATGAGTCAGCTCTGGAGGATGTTGAGGACCCTGGACAGGGTTCCAAATCCGAGCAGGGCCCAGAGAGGCTGGTTGGCCACCAGGAGGCGCCTGAGCCTTGGACCAGTGGGGAGGAGACAAGGGAGAGTGTCCGGACGCCAGCAGTGAGTTGTTCCTGGATACCTAGCACTGAAGAGCTAATAGGCATCAGGAACAGTTGTTCAAGTACAGGAGGTAATTGCACTCAGCTGGTGATCATTAGGCTCCTCTCCAGACTATAAAAAGGACTGCTTGTGCACAGGCCCCTTTTGCAGAAGTCAACGCAGGAACTAATGTTGGAGAACTTGATTGTGAGCTTGGCAGGCTGGATTGCTGCCATGGCTTATCTGTGCTGGATTGCTGCCCAAGCTTGCCTGTGCCGGTTTACTGCCAAGGACCTGTCTGTCTGTTAATTAAATGCCATAACTTATCTTTGGTTCGGAGTGTGCTTTGGTGTGGAACGAGGGGGGTCAGAACACTATCCTATCCTATCCCATTTCATTCATATCCCATTCCATCTATCCTATCCTACATCTCTTAAAATTGCCAGTGTAAACCAGATTAGAAAAGACATACTTAAAAGAAAAGTGAGGAAGCATTGAGTATGCCAGATTAAGTCCCCCACCCTCTTAGTTTTTGAACAAATGCTAGGGATCTTCCCCATTTAAGTAACTGCCAATAACTGATAACATGTTCCTGAGATTAACTGAATATTCAAAATATTGGAAAGGATTGGCAAGGGCATGAGAAGGCATTTACGTTATGCCGTTTTACAGTTTTGAGGTTCCACTAATAGCTGTAAACAATAATCACAAGCGAAGCAATTTGGTATAAGCTAAATTTAGGGTACAGATGTTGTTGAATTTTTAGTGAGCTGGCAGCGGAATGCTTTAGCATATTGTATCAGTCTATTACAAATCATTTCCTCTTCTTCCAGCTTTCAAACAAACAAACAGAAAACCAAAAAGAGAATCAGAAGACAGAGCCAATACATTCAATCTCAAGATGCTTTAACATAGACCATGTCGAAAGGCCCTGATATTTCAGCTCCCTAAAAACTGCTGTGACTATTTGGCGATAGTATTTTATTTTATTTTTAGGCAAGAAAAAGAATGGGGGGGAAATGGAGAAAAGGGAAAGACATTTATAGAAAGCTCTTTCAAAAATATTGCATGATTGAATTGTTCATTTTGAAATCCACTTACTGGAGAAGAAGGGATAGTGGGAAAAAGGAGGTTAAACAGCCATTGCAATCCAGATTTCTGAGAAATGCTTCCAGTTGAAATTCTCAGTGATCCATTGCTTGATTCCCATATAAAAGGAGAGATACATTTTTCAGTGCTTTTAATGCATTAGACTCAGATAAAGGTGAAGGAGGTGAGTGTTTTCTTCATAGCCCACCCTCTTAGCTGCCCCCCACAATTGATGACGGAGGTCAAAGCTACACATTTGTGCCTGCAGAGGCTTGCCAGAGGTCATCCTCTACACAGAATTGGCTCTTTTCCTCCTCATCTCATAAAAAGACATTTTTAAGAGAATCAGAGACAACTTTCTGGATGTGTTTCAAGAAACGGGCACCCTGGGGAGCCCACGGCCTGCTTCTATTTTTGTGGAATCTTCAGAAAGAGAGAGAAAGAAGGAGAGAGAGACAGACAGAGAGAGGAAGAGAGAGAGAGAGGAAGAGAGAGAGAAAGAGAGATTAGAGAGACAGAGTGAGACAGACTAGAGAGATACAGAGTCAGAGAAACACAGCGAGAGAGAGAGAAAGAAAAACAAAATAGAGACAGATGGATAGAGAATAGATAGATATAGAGACAGAGACAGAGAGAAATGAAAGAAAGAAAGAAAGAAAAAGAAAGAGAAAGAGAGATAGATAGATAGATAGACTAGAGACAGAGAGACAGACTCAAGAGATAGGTAGAGACAGAAAGAGAGAGAAAGAAAGAATGACAAAGAAAGACAGACAATATATATATATATATATTGTCTGTCTTTCTTTGTCATTATATATATGTTGTATATGTGCTGATAAATAAATAAATACAACACAAATGTAACAAAGGCAACAGTAAAAATATTGGGTTTCTGTCTGGATGGCCTCTTGTGACGCGCCGATGGACAGAGAATGGAAGCAGTTAGCTTCCTCCCATAATTGGGGCATACCAGGGGTTGTGACACTAAATATATACCTACCTCCCTGTCTTAAGCTGATAAGGAGGAGGACCTGTGGCTTAATGGTTAAGACATCTGCCTAAGATGCAATACAGCAGTTTCGAATCCCAGTAAGGGTATGGCTAGCTGATGAGAGCTAAATAGCTTGAAATAGATCTATACTAGTGTCCCTTTATTTATTTATCAGCACAAATACAACATATATAACCATTGCTCCTGGAAGCACGAAGACTGAAGATGACGAATGAGACTTCGTCGAAACGTCGCCAAGACATCTCCAATTTTACACGGGAGAAAACCCAAATTACCAAAGACATACATATACATACATACATATATATCCTGTCTGTCTTTCTTTGTCATTCTTTCTTTCTCTCTCTTTCTCTCTTTCTATCTCTACCTATCTCTTTAGCCTGTCTCTCTGTCTCTAGTCTATCTATCTATCTATCTATCTATCTATCTATCTCTTTCTTTCTTTCTTTCATTTCTCTCTCTCTCTGTCTCTGTCTCTATATCTATCTAGTCTCTCTATCCGTCTGTCTCTATTTTGTTTCTCTCTATATGTATGTATGTATGTATGTATGTATGTATGTATGTATGTATGTATGTATGTATGTATGTATGTATGTTGTGGCCCAACAATGGCCAGCTGAGCTGTTGATGGAATCTGACAGTGATGAACACAATGGGACTGCCCTGGAGGCTGAGGAAGACTCTGGAGGGTGTTCGGAGTCAGAGCAGGGACTAGAGGGGCCTGTTGGCCACCAGGTGGCATCTGAGTCAGGGAGCAGTGAGGAAGAACAGAGAGAGGCTGTCCCTGAGGTGCGTATGCATAGAGCTGATAGGAGGAGGGAGCAGCTTTGGAAAAAGGCTCACAGAAGGAAATAGCGACAGGTGGCTACTGATTGGCCCCTCCTGGAGAGCTTATAGGTGGGGTGACAGGAGGGGAATTTTGGAGGAAACAACAGTTTAAAGCAGGGGTAGTCAACCTTTTTATACCTACCGCCCACTTTTGTATCTCTGTTAGTAGCAACATTTTCTAACTGCCCACCGGTTCCACAGTAATGGTGATTTTATGAAAACCTAATGAAAATGTTTTTAAATAGTGCTATGAATTTTTTTTTTAAGTCAATGAAATTTAAAAAAAGGAAAGTGCTTCAATATCGGGCAAAACCCCTACCGCCCACCATGAAAGCTGGAACGCCCACTAGTGGGCGATAGGGACCAGGTTGACGACCACTGGTTTAAAGTTTGAAGAATTCTGTTAGTTCCATGAGCCTTGTTTTCATAGAGATAATTTTTCTGGGCTCCTAGCCAAGGGGTTGCTTATCTCCCTCCTTAGTCTTGGCAGACAGCCAAGCCGGCATCAGTATAATTTAGAGGCTTGGGACAGAATACACACACACACACACACACACACACACGAGAGAGAGAGAGAGAGAGAGAGAGAGAGAGAGAGAGAGAGAGAGAGAGAGAGAGAGAGAGAGAGAGAGAGAGAAAGAAAAAAAGACAGACAGAGAGAAAAAAGAGAGAGAGACAGAGATAGACTACAGAGACAGATAGAGACAGATAGAAAGAAAGAGAGAGAAAGAAAGTGAGAGAGAGAGAGAGAGAAAGACAAATAAAGAGAGAGGCAGACTAGAGACAGAGAGATAGATAGACAGAGAGAGAGAGAGAGAGAAAGACAAATAAAGAGACAGACTAGAGACAGAAAGATAGACAGAAAGATAGAGAGAGAGAGAAAAAAGAAAGAAAGAAAGAAAGAAAGAAAGAAAGAAAGAAAGAAAGAAAGAAAGAAAGAAAGAAAGAAAGAAAGAAAGAAAAAGAGAGACAGGGAGACAGAAAGAGAGAGATTTCTACCAAAACCTGGGAGAAGGTCACCAGTTTCAATGCTCGAGAAGGAAAAAAAGAGAGTTGATGTTTCCAATTAGGTAAAAGCCAAGCCCCCACCAAGCATGACTTTCACTTAAATCATGCACCCTGTTTCCCCTTTTGGGAGTATCACATTTTCTGCATCAGAAAAATGGTCCTGACAGCTGCACCATACAGGTGGTATCACAGTCCATAAATTACACAGCTTTTTAGGGAGGCTCAGGATGGGTGGCCTGGGAATCATAAATTTTATCACTGGAATTTGGACCATGCTCCATCACTGAAAGAATTTCTGCAGGTGCAGAGTCCAAAGACAGGTAGGGTTGAGAGTGAGAGTGGAAGCCCGCCCCCCACCCAGGGCTTAAGGTAATGATGGTGAACCTATGATATGAATCCTGGTAGCTCAGTGGTTAGAATGCAGCATTGCAGGCAAACTCTGCCCTCAGCCAGGAGTTCGATCCTGACCCGTGGCACGACAAAACCGTGCTCGACTAAAGCGCACCCGATTAAACCGCGTTGCTGACGTCATCAACAGGGCGACAACAGCGAGCGCGGAGAAAGAAGGGCGCTTTAAATAGCGCTTTGAAAGCAAGCGGATTCAAGTTAAGGTAAGGGTTAGGTTTAGGTTTAGGTTTAGGGTTAGGGTTAGGTTAAGGGTTAGGGTTAGGGTTAGGGTTAGGGTTAGGGTTAGGATTAGGTTTAGGTTTAGGGTTAGGTTAAGGGTTAGGTTTAGGGTTAGGTTAAGGGTTAGGTTTAGGGTTAGGTTTAGGATTAGGTTTAGGGGGGTTAGGTTTAGGGGTTAATTTTAGGTTTAGCGTTTACAGCGTGCTTCTGTCTCCACGCTGTTGTCGCCCTGTGATGACGTCAGCTACGTGGTTTAGTCGAGCGCGGTTTAGTCGAACGCGGTTTTGTGGTGGAACCATCCTGACCAGCTCAAAGTTGAGTCAGATTTACTGTTCCCAAGAGCATGAAACAAACTCCTGGTCCCGACAAAAAATGCTTTGATTAATTGACAGTGAATTCTGCTCATTCACATCCAGCAAAGTCTTTCAAAGAAGGATTTACAGTCACAGACCTTATCTGGCTTGGAGAACTGCCAGGCCGATATCTGCAAAACTTGGCCAGGAGTTGATGCACGCTACGGGGGCATGTGCAAAATTGAAAAAAACCAAGATGGTGGCACCATAGAACCGGTTTGGAGGCGTGGGCGGCTGAGTTACTACCTACTTGTCCGAATCGGTCCAAACCGGTAGGAACCTACCTCTGATAACAGGTCCTTGGTCAAGGTGACACAGACAGTGAAGGATCTGGATTTAGCGACCAGATTTTCCAGTTTTGATAATCTTGATATTTACAATTGGCTTACTGAAGCATTATTGAGATGGGACTGATCAATTCCTTTACTTAACCCTAGGCACATTAGCTAGTGGCCTTAATTTCAACTAATTATCATTTAGTTAATTACAGTTGGACAATGGTGGATGTATTAACTTACTATTCCATAACTGGGCTGCAAATATCAAAATGACCTTTAGGTTGCAGTAATGAGTAACTTTTTCTGCATCTCTTTTCTGCCCTCTAGTGTTTGTCTGGATTCTCCCAATCCCAGCCTATTGGTAGGTCTATACATCAGATAACCTTGGGATTTCTATTTTACTACACTCTGAAAATTTAATTTAATTTCTACCCAGGGTTTCTCTGGTTATAGTTCTTGTGGGCTGCTGTATAAGCTGTTTTATTCTTGGTACTCAATATTTTGGTGTTTTTTTTTAAAACTTTGTGGTATACTTTTCTTTCAAATCTGTAAATGGTTGCAGTTTTCCTTTATTAAGGGCACAATATGCATTCAATTAATAATGACATTAATAATGTATTTACAATAGAGTAATAATGCCATGTGATCCAAACAGCAGGAAATAAAAGCAGCAATAATGCAAGGATAATAATAGTCGGCAAATATGAAAAGAGACAGTGGCACTTAAAACATAACTCCCCCAACAGGATTGCTTCAGTTCTGTTGAAATACAATTCCCAGAATTCTATTGGCCACACTGACTAGGCCAGTGATGGCGAACCTTTTTTGGCTCAAGTGCCAAAAGCTGGGGGAGCGCAGGGGGGGGAGGGTCGTGCGTGGGTGTGCCACACCCATAATGCAATGTGTGACCCCCAGTGCACATGGGCCAGGGGTGGGTTCGGTTGGAACGGGGCCGGCGGCGTCCTCGTTCACGCACACAGTGCACGCATGCGTACTAGCGTCTGTGCGATGCTCCAGCTGCTCCTGTGCATGCGTTGTATGTGTCCTGCGCATGCGTGGAAGCGCAGAACTCGTCAAAACCGGTTAAGAAATGCGGGTGGGCGGGTGGACCCTTCGGCGTTCCCGGAAGTTACTTACTTCCGGGTTCGCCGACCAACCGGTTCGCGGGGACCGCCACGAACCGCCTGAAACCCACCCCTGACATGCGCCCATGACCAGCACTCCCCCCCATTTTTTGGCATGCTTTTTTCGCTCTCCCCAGGCTCTAGAGGCTTTATAGGAGCCTGGGGAGGGTGAAAACAGCCTCTCCCCCCCCCCCCCGGAGGCCCTTTGGAGGTTTCAGGAACTTCCCTGATTCCTCCGGAGACAAAAAAATGCCCCTATGGGCAAATTGGAAGTTCAGGAATGGACTTCCGGTTTGTTCGTAGGGCTGGTTTTAGCCCTCCGGAGCCTTCAGGGGCCTTCTGGAAGCTTAAGCTTTAAGGTTTATTGACATACAAATGTATGTATTTGTATGCCGCCCACTCCCTAGAGACTCTGGGCGGCTCACAGATAAGACAGGGGACATATATAAAAATTAAAATAAGAATACAATCATTAAAATTACACAACATGCATACAGCTTAGAGTGTGACTGGATAAAATCAACAGCCCCAGGCCTGCCGGAACAGCCAGGTCTTAGTAGCTTTACGGAAGGCCGGAAGGGTAGTAAGGGTCCGGATCTCTACGGGGAGATCGTTCCATAGGGTTGGAGCAGCTACAGAGAAGGCCCTCCCCCGGGGAGCTGCCAACCGACATTGACCGGCTGATGGTACCCGGAGGAGGCCCAATCTGTGTGATCTTATAGGTCTCTGGGAGGTAAATGGCAGGAGGCGGTCTCTCAGGTAGCCAGGTCCTAAACCATGTAGGGCTTTAAAAGTAACGACTAGCACCTTGAAGCGTGTCTGGAGACCAATGGGGAGCCAGTGCAGCTCGCGGAGGATAGGTGTAACGTGGGTGTACCTAGGTAGCCCCACTATTGCTCACGCGGCTGCATTCTGGACCAACTGCAGTCTCCGAACACTCTTCAGGGGCAGCCCCATGTAGAGCTTCCCTGAAGGCTCCGGAGGACAGAAAACGGCCCTACGGAAAAACAGCCCTACGGACAAATCGGAAATGGATTTGCTCGTAGAGTCGTTTTTTGCCCTCCAGAGCCTTCAGAGAAGTTCCTGAAGCCTCCGGAAGGTTCCGGGGAGGGGCGAGGGAGGCTGTTTTCGCCCTCCCCAAGCTCCTATAAAGCTTCTGCATGCCCGCTGGCCAGCTAACAGGGCAACGCTTCCCGTGACCTGACAAATGGCTTCGCGTGCCACCTGTGGCATGCGTGCCATAGGTTCGCCATCCCGGGACTAGGCCATGAAGTACCTGCAGATCTGGATAAGGCTGATTTGAGACCAGCCAAATGAAATTGTACATTGCTACTAAAATATGCAACTGTGGGAAGAAATGATTTTAGGTTTTGGTGACAAGATTGGCTTTGCTGCTATAGAAATGGCTTGAAACACTTAAAAATATAAAGCCAAGGCTTGAAGTTGTAATTGTAATTGTAATTGTAAGTTTATTTATAGGCCGTCCTTTTCCCTGAGGGGACTCAGGGCGGCTTACAACTTGTGGGGAAGGGAATACAGACAGTGGCATATAAAAACAGTACATAATTAAAAATAGAAACAACATTCATCATTCGGGTGGGGACGAATTACAATCTTTAACCCCAGGCTTGACGGGATAGCCAGATCTTGAGGGCTGTGCGGAAGGTCTGGAGGGTGGTGAGGGTACGAATCTCCACGGGGAGATCGTTCCAAAGGGTCGGAGCTACTACTGAAAAGGCTCTCCTCCGCGTGGTTGCCAGTCGACACTGACTGGCGGATGGAACTCGGAGGAGGCCTAATCTGTGTGATCTGATAGGTCGCGAGGAGGTAATTGGTAAGTTGTGGCTTTTTTGTGTTCTATTGCACTGGGGAAAAAAACGGAAGTGGCTCCTTCCCCCTTTCTTTCTTTCTTTCTTTCTTACTTTCTTTCTTTCTTTCTTTCTCTCTCTCTCTCTCTCTCTCTCTCTTTCTTTCTCTCTTTCTTTCTGCACTTCTTCCCTTTTAACTTTCTCAACAATTTGTTCCTATCCGTACTTCATCCTGTAATAAAGCTTAACCTTTGTTATAATAAATATAACGTTCATGTTGAGACTTTGGAAAAAGTTCAGAGAAGAGCAACTAAGATGATCAAAGGCCTGAACAATTCAAAAAGGGAAAAGAGGAACATAAAACGAAATACAGATAATTAAAATAAGCAAGAGTCACACAACCATACAAGTCGAGAGGGGAGGGAACTCATCACCACCAGGCCTGCCGGCAAAGCCTGGTTTTGACGGCTTTTCGGAAGGCCTGGTGAGAGGTGAGGGTCCGAATCCCTGCGGGCTGGAGACTAAACCATATAAAGAACGGTTGCTGGAATTGGGTACGTCTAGTTTAATGAAAAGAAGGACCAGGGGAGACATGATAGCAGTCTTCCAATATCTCAGGGCTGCCACAAAGAAGGGGGAGTCAAGCTATTCTCCAAAGCACCTGAAGGCAGGACAAGAAGCAATGGGTGGAAACTAATCAAGGAGAGAAGCAACCTGGAATTTAGGAGAAACTTCCTAATGGTGAGGACAGTGGCTCATTGGTGTCCTAAGCATTGACAAATCTTGGTGCCGTTCCTTTGTACATACTGTAGAAATCTTCATTGTTTTTTTCTCTCTTTCTAGATTTTGTGGTGTCCCCCTTGGGCCTGGTGCCCTAAGCACGTGCTTAGTCTGCTTAATGGTTAATACACCACTGAGTGAGGACAAATTAACCAGTGGAACAACTTGCCTCCAGAAATGGGTGCCTCCATCACTGGAGATTTTTAAGAAGAGACTGGACAGTCACTTGTTCTGAAATATAGGATCTCCTGCTTGGGCAGTGGGCTGGATTAGAAGACCTCCAAGGTCCCTTCCAGCTTCTCTTGTCTTCTCCTCTCCTCTATTCTATTCTCTTATTCTATTTTCTATTCCATTCTACTAACAAGCTTTAATAAAATGCTTGAAAGAAATCCATACAGCCGTTGCCCGCAAGAGGGCACCATTGATCCACAATACTCAATATTTCTCAGTTTGGTTTAGAGCAGGATTTCTCAAGCTCAATGTGACAGAAGTGCATCGGATTCCCAACCGCAGCCATTACATTGTACATTGAAAATGAAATTTTGTCCAGGAGAGAGAAACCGAATTTCAAAAGATCGGAGCATTTTAATCCTCCGTTATCCCAAATTTCCCTGCTCAAAATTGTCCAGCACTTTAAAACAAACAAACAAATAAACAAACCTGACAACATAGGAAGAGTAGCATTCTCAGAATGAAGATAATGCCAGAGGCTGCATCATCTTCATTTCTATAGCAGGTCAACTTCTCATGTAGCATATTTTCTCTTTAAGGTCCCGGAAGCAAGAAGCCCAAGAAGAGGAGATAAAGTGTGTGTGTGTGTGTGTGTGTGTGTGATGGTCTATGGATGCCTCCAAGTTGCTGACTCTGCTCTGTTAGGAGCCAAGGTGGCGCAGTGGTTAAATGCAGCACTGCAGGCTACTGCTAGATCAGCAGTTCAGCGGTTCAAATCTCACTGGCTCAGGGTTGACTCAGCCTTCCATCCTTCCGAGGTGGGTAAAATGAGGACCCAGATTGTTGGGGGCAATATGCTGACTCTCTGTAAACCGCTTAGAGAGGCCTGAAAGGCCTATGAAGCGGTATATAAGTCTACTGCTATTGCTAAATTCTGCATACAGGTGGTCCTGGAATTACGACCGTTCACTTTGTGACCGTAGCGATGACAGCACTGAAAAAAAGGAGACTTATGGCCGTTTTCTACACTTCCAATCTTTGCAGCATCTCCCTGACCATAGGATCAGAATTTGGATGCTTGGCAACAAGTTCATATTTATGACGGTTGCAAAGTCCCGGGGTCATGTGATCCCCCTTTTGGGACCTTCTGAATCCAGTGGTGGGATTCAGCCGGTTCGCACCTATTTGGGAGAACCGGTTGTTAACTTTCTAAGCAGTTTGGAGAACCGGTTGTTGGAAGAAATCTCTTTTTGTTTCTTTCCACTTTACAGGGATAATCCTGTAAGGAAGGCAGGAAGGAAACACTCTAGTTGTTTTTCTAGCCTAATCTTTATTGCCCTGCTTACCTCTCCGGTTAACCCTTGTTACATTGTGACAGCTAAGGCGAAGTGCCCATCGACCTGAGTGACGTTGAGTTGGCCACACCCACACAGTCACATGACCACCGAGCCATGCCCACACAGCTGGTGATTAGGGCAGAGATAAAGTTCCCCTCATACCAGGGGTGGCTTCCTGCCAGTTCTAACCTCTTTTATAGAAGAGGTTCCACAAATCTACAGTGCTGTTTAGAACCGGTTCCAGTCCCCAACCCCCCGTCAACATATCATCAAGATGAAGAGTGAGAGGAGGAATTCTGGGAGTTGAAGTCCACAAGTCTTAAAGCTGTCAAGTTTGAACACCCCTAGAGGTTTTTTTTTCTAAAGGGTTAGGGGTGCAAGGATCTTGTAACTTGACTGCTTTAAGACTTGCATGCTTCAAATGCCAGAGTTTCTGAGCCAACATTTTGGTTGCTAAGCAAGAGCGTTGTTAAGTGAGTTTCACCACATTTTACAAGTTGGGCCCATGGCCACCCAGTCACATGGCTGCCAAGCTGCTCCCACTCGGTCACATGGCCAGCAAGCCACTCCCACCTGGTCACATGGCTGGCAAGCCACTCCCACAAAGCAGGCCACACTTACAGAAGAGGTTCTAAAAAAATTTGAAACCCACCACTGCCTCATACATATAGGCTAGTCGTTCCTGACTCTACGGGGCGGTGCTCATCTGTTTCAAAGCCGAAGAGCCAGCGCTGTCCGAAGACGTCTCCGTCGTCATGTGGCCAGCATGACTCAATGCTGAAGGCGCACAGAATGCTGTTTCCTTCCCACCAAAGGTGGTTCCTATTTTTCTTCTTGCATTTTTACATGCTTTCGAACTGCTAGGTTGGCAGAAGTTGGGACAAGTAACGGGAGCTCATTCCGTTACGCGGTGCTAGGGATCCGAACCACCAAATTGCTGACCTTTCTGATCGACAAGCTCAGCATCTTAGCCACTGAGCCCCCCCATCCCTATAGGACAGAGAACCGATTGTTGAATTACTCAAATCACTGCTTCTGACAAGCAAAGTCAGTGGGAAAGCCAGGTTCACCGCACTACTAACTTAATAACTGCAGTGATTCACCTAAGAACTGTGGCAAAGAAGGTTCTAAGATGGGGCAAAAACTCACTCAGCAACCGTCCCAGAAATTGCTGTCATGATTCAAGGACTACCTGTACGTCCCATGTTGGCAATTCCATTTATATCCTGGATCGCCACCTGTTTTCAAAAGGGGTTTGAGGGCTCATTGGTCGAGAACTTTAGTCTTTGATGTGGTTTGGCCTTTTATCCACCTACTGAGTCCTTCCCAAGGTCCTGGAATAACCAAATGTGAATGTTTGAGGTTGTTAAAGATATCGTCAGAGGATGTAAGCTGCTCTTGAGTAAAGCTGCCTTTTGCAATGGACTGATGGTGATTTTGTCAATTGCGATGATGTTCAACTGGTGCTCTAGTTATTCTGGGATTGCACCCAATGTTGTTGTTGTTCTTGTTGTTGTTGTTCTTATTATGTTATATATTATACTATATTATACTATATATATATTATACTATATATTATACTATATTATTATTATACAATTGTATCACAGCGGCCAGTTGTTTCGCTGGATTTGGCATTGGTTACTAGTTGGGCCCCACCCAGGGGCCTAGGACGTCGTAACATATTTTTGTAATATGCGTGCAGATCCAAGCAGTGTGGCTTTTTGCATTTGACTGATGGTGATTTTGTCAATTTTTAACTGTTTTAAATGTAATTCCAGTGCTTTTGGAATAGCACTCAGTGTGCCGATTACCGCTGGAATTACCACTGCTGGTTTGTGCCATAATTGTTGAATTTCGATTTTTAAGTCCTGGTATTTCACGATTTTCTCATGTTCCTTCTCGTCGACCCTGCTATCACCTGGTATTGCGATGTCTATGTTTGTAACCTTATTTTTCTCAACCAGTGTGATGTCTGGTGTATTATGCGCCAGTATTTTGTCCGTTGGCATACGAAAATCCCATAAGATCTTGACCATCTGATTTTCGGTGACTTTTTCAGGCTGATGTTCCCACCAGTTTGTTTTTGTTTTAATATTATTGTTGTTGTTGTTGATGATGTTGTTGTTTTAGGTTTTAGCTTGGTGTGAAAGGTTTGGTTTAAATTTTCTATAAAAAAAAAACACATTCATTTTTAGAAAGATTGGTGTATTCCTCAACTTACAATCACCATTCGGATCCGGATTTCATTCACTAAGGGATGCAGCCATGAAGGGACTCATCAAGCAATCAGATCGAAACTTATGACCCTTTTTACCATGGTTGTTAAGTGAATCACATGCTCCTTTTATGAATCACAGCTATTAAGTAAATCCAGTGTTCCTCGGTGATTTTGTCTAAATCATGTAAAGCTGGCTGGGAAAGTTGCAAATGGTGATTATGTGACGGCAGGCAAGCATTGGAAATGCAAGCCAAGAACCCACATCATGATTGTTGGGCCCATGGGACCAAATCATGACTATCGTGATTGACCACTGGCTTGCATCTTTAACTTTGAGAATGGGTTGCAAGTCACTTTTTTGAGGGATGTCATAACTTCTTATCATTGTTAAATGAATATTCATTTAAGTCGAGAACCAGAGATACCCATGGAGGTATCCAGGGCTTTTGTGCAGATAGCCGGTCAAACTTTGCCAAATTTCTGGGCTGAGAAATTGGAGGCATCCTTTCTCTGAATGTCTCCAGGAGAAGCTATTTTTCAAGAGGCAGGAGATTAGAAGAAATTTCTAAATCGTTCGGACCTCAGGGACCACTAAATTCAAGGAGCCGAGGTGGCGCAGTGGTTAGAGTGCAGTACTGCAGCCACTTCAGCTGACTGCTAAGCTGCAGTTCGGCGGTTCAAATCTCACCGGCTCAATGTTGACTCAGCCTTCCATCCTTCCGAGGTGGGTAAAATGAGGATCCGGATTGTTGTTGGGGGCAATATGCTGACTCTGTAAACCTCTTAGAGAGGGCTGAAAGCCCTATGAAGTGGTATATAAGTCTAACTGCTATTGCTATTCATAATTTTAAATCCCACGGACCACTAATATGCTCTGCTTAATGACCAGCTGGGTGGGCATGGCTAGGTGGTCGTGTGACCGAGTGGGCAAGGAGAACTCGATGTCACTCATGTTGAGGGGCACCTCACCAACCTCTACTCGCCCCTCCCCTCCCAGCCACTCCTCGCCTGCCCGCCGGGGCTCCTTAGGGCCCCAACAGGAAGCAGTTGCTGGAGCTAAGCAGCCACCAGGAGAAAGAGTTGGCAAGACAGCTCAGTTCAAATTGGATCTGACCAAGGAGGAGGCTCAGTACAGATCTTCTGGGACTTTTGAATACAGATGGATCATCACTTGGAACACAGCACGCCAGATATCGCGGTTGTAGAGGGTCGAAATGTACAATTTATTGACATTGCGGTACCAGGAGATGCCAGAGTCGAAGAAAAAGAACTAGAAAAAACCACGAAATACTGCAACCTGGCCATCGAAACTACCCGATTATGGATGAGACATGTAACAGTGATACCCATTGTCATCGGGGCACTTGGCACCATGTCCAAGAATTTTATAAAATAGATTAAGATTAAGATTAGATTAAGAGCCAAGAGCCAAGGTGGCGCAGTGGTTAAATGCAGCACTGCAGGCTACTGCTAGATCAGCAGTTCAAATATCACCGGCTCAGGGTTGACTCAGCCTTCCATCCTTCCGAGGTGGGTAAAATGAGGACCCAGATTGTGGGGGCAATATGCTGACTCTCTGTAAACCGCTTAGAGAGGCCTGAAAGGCCTATGAAGCAGTATATAAGTCTACTGCTATTGCTATATTGCTATTAAGATTTAGTTTATTTGTATGCCGCCCTTCTCCGGGAGGGACTCAGGGCGGTGAACAACTCAAAGGGGGAAAAGGGAACATAAAACACAATACACGTGATTAAAATAAACAAGAATCATACAACTATACAAGTCGAGAGGGGAGGGGAACTCATCAACCCCAGGCCTGCCGGCACAGCCAGGTTTTGACGGCTTTCTGGAAGACCTGGAGAGAGGTGAGGGTCCGAATCTCTGCGGGGAGTTCGTTCCAAAGGGCCGGAGCTGCCACAGAGAAGGCCCTCCCCCGGGTAGTAGCCAGATGACATTGGCTGGTAGACGGAACCCGGAGGAGGCCGACCTTGTGTGATCTAACGGGTCTTTGGGAGGTAATTGGCAGCAGGCGGTCTCTCAAGTACCCAGGTCCAATACCATGAAGGGCTTTATAGCAGTAGACTTATATACCGCTTCATAGGCCTTTCAGGCCTCTCTAAGCGGTTTACAGAGAGTCAGCATATTGCCCCCAACAATCTGGGTCCTCATTATAAGTTACGACTAGCACTTTGAAGCGTATCCGGAGACCGATCGGTAGCCAGTGCAGCTCGCGGAGGATAGGTGTAACGTGGATGTACCGAGGTGCACCCACAATCGCTCGCGCGACTGCATTCTGGATGAGTTGGAGTCTCCGAATACTCTTCAAGGGCTGCCCCATGTAGAGCGCATTGCAGTAGATACACCCACAAATTGCAGCTTCCTGCAATAACACCAGTGGAACTGCGCTACTGGGAACATTGTATATTTTAAGAAGGTTCTTGGTTGATATCTAGGATGCTGGCAGCAACCCGTATCAACCATTAGCACCAGTCAATGGCATTTGTGATGCCTATTTGAATGTTCCGTTGACTGAGTTTCATGTTTGAAGTATAATAATAATAAAGAAGTATGGGCACGTAATCCTGTCTCAGAATTCCTGTCACAGGGAGAGTTTAAAAATGATGCATTACGCAAGTTAATAGGGTAACCTCATTTGCAAGAAGCCATCAGCCGCGGTTCTCAAATTTGCATATCATAATCTCAATCGTATTTTTTTTTAAAAAGGGGGGGGGAGATTTAGCAAGGTAGGTGCATTAACACAGAGGAGCAGGTGTCACCTGGAAAAAAAGAGGAAAATTCCTTGCTTTCAGCAGATTTCTAAAACCAGTAATCTTAAAAAGTAATTAATGTTCCCCGACGAACGACACCGATAAATGGCATTTAATGGAGTGTTTTAATAGCCAAGTTAATTAAAATATGCAGCCTTTTAAATTCACATCTACTTTATAAAACAATGCCGGAAAGCTGAATCAGTTCTGAAAAGAGTTGTGCCATGGGATTAAGAGAAAAGAGATTAGAGAATTTAAAAAAATGCGGTTAAATCAAAATGTGACTCCCTCCACTCAAGGTTGGGCCAGCATGCAATTTAGAAATAAAATCTGGATTGGTTGTGCCTTGATGATCACAGGTAGTCCTCGACTTACGAGAATTTGTGTTGCCAACCAAAACATTTGCTAAGTGCTTTTTGCCCCATTTTACAACCTTCCTTGACACAGTTAAGTGAATTTGGCTTCCCCCATTGACTTTGCTTGTCAAAAGGTCGCAAAAGGGGATCATGTGACACACACACCCGACACTGCAACCGTCATAAATATGAGTCAGTTGCCAATTTTGATCAGGTGACCATGGGGATGTTGCAAGGGTCGTTAAATGTGAAAAACAGTCGTAAGTCACTTCTTTTCAGTGCTGTTGTAACTTCAAACAGTCACTAAATGAATTGCTGTAAGATGAGGACTAGCTGTGTGTGTTACTGGACTGTTCTGACCCTCCTCGTCCCACACCAAAACACTCCAAGCCAAAGATACTTTACGGAATTTATTCACAGACAGACAGGTCCTTGGCAGTAAACCGGCAGAGATAAGCTGGGGCAGCAATCCAGCCTGCCAAGCTCACAATAATGTTCTCCAACATTAGTTCCTGCGTTGACTTCTGCAAAAGGGGCGTGTGCACAAGCAGTCCTTTTTATAGTCGGGAGAGGAGCCTAATGGCCACCAGCTGAGTGCAATTACCTCCTGTACTTGCACACCTGTTCTTGACACCTATTAGCTCTTCAGTGCCGGGCATCCAGGAACAACTCACTGTTGGCATCCGGATCACTCTCCCTTGTCTCCTCCCCACTGCTCCAAGGCTCAGGCGCCTCCTGGTGGCCAACCAGCCTCTCTGTGCCCTGCTCAGAGTCGGAACCCTGTCCAGGGTCCTCAACATCCTCCAGAGCCGACTCAAGAGGGCCCCTCGCTGTCGGGAGTCTGGTGGCAGCTCCAATGGCTCCTACTGGGCCACAACACTGGACCTTATGCGCAAATTCACCGACAAAACCACAAATTGCAGGAAAGGAAGAACAATCCAACGACGTATTTTTATTTATTATTAATTTTGAGGAATAGCATATCTCATACAAATCCCTTTTCTGGATATATCACGTGTTAACGGACAGGAGATTCTTTTCATTTTTCAGAATTTCTCGGGGAGGGCAATAGGGAGAGACTAAGCATTCAGAGCTACTACTAACATAACAGGACTTGTTTCGTAGTCAAAGCAATTTTTCAGAGGTTCTTGAAGCAACATTCCCCCCCCCCCCAAAAAAAAACCCCATGGAGCTTTTAGCTTGGAGACTCAGCTAGGAGAAACTTTCAACGGGTCTGTAGGATTTCAGAGTTTAAATTAGCATTCCTAGATCGGGTATTATTTCCGTACATTTTAAAAAAAAACCTCTGCAAAATCATAATTTATATCTACCTACAATCCCAGCAGGTGTTTCCCCCCACCCACCCAGGAGAAAACGAAACCAATTAATTCAATAATATAGAGAGTGAAGAAAAAGACGCAGAAAAGTACAGACGCTTTGGGAAAAGTCCACATTACAAAATGTAAGCCAGTTCCAAACCTTCTTATTCTTATTCTTCTGGCTCTTCGATAAAGTTAGTTTTGGAAAGAAACATTCGGTAAGCCAGTTTAGAGGTCCCGGCGAGGAACGGCTTTCAAAGGACGGAGTCCCGCTTTTTATTCCAACGGGTTTCTCCCTTTCAAAATTGAACTCGGATTTTACGGAGAAAGTCACGAAATGAAACTGGCTGCTTCGTGCCTAATTCAGTTGGCTTTGTAGCGCAGATTGAAAAAACAGCAACGAATCACACACCGAAGAAGAAGAAGGGATCGGAAAGGGTGACATTTCTACATAGTCTAGCTACATTGGCTACCTAGCTTTCTAATCCTCTGCTTCTCCTAAGCGCTATTGCGGAACTTAAAACTTCCAAAAAATATCTAGTCCGAGTTGGCCAACCAGCAGCTCACTCGCAAACTTAACAGTTAACAAACAAGCAAAAATCCAGAGCACTTGTGCCTCTTTTCATTATAATAAATAGCTGAACATCTTAGGAACCTTGCAACAACACTGCGTCGTGAGCCGTTATCCCCTCAAGGGATGCAAAATGCAAAAAAAATAAAAAATAAAAAGTTCCTAGATTTCTTTTTGACAAGAAAAACCAGCGGAAAAAAAAATCTTCCTCCGGCACCTGAAAGAAGTCCAGTTGGGCCTTTGGATAGATCGAAGGGAAGTTCTACTTGGAATCCAGGTGGGAAGTACCAGAAATCTGATGAGTGGCCTTTGGGGTGGGATGAAGGAAGGAAGGTGGGTGGGGAATCCCATCCAGGTGCTTCGAAATGATTCACAGTAGATTCGGATCTTCGAAAGGCTTCCTTCACTGGGTTCTCCTTGATCGACCTCATGCCAACCCAACTGGCCCTTTCATTTGGCCATCAGTGGGTAGGAGAAAGCTGCCTTTTCCTGACTCATGCCAACGTGGCTGTCTTCTCAACATCATGTCCCGGCTTGCTCTTCACCAACTTATTTTAGCTCTCATTAACTTAAAAACGTGCCTCTTGGTCGTCGAGGGGAGGAGGGATGGGTAAATAAATAAGAGACCTCAGCCATGGCCTTCATCCTAAGAACCCATGTCAAGATCATAGCAGCAACTGCGGGAAGCACCCAGTCACACATTAACCTCTTCCCAGGAGCGTGGACCTATAAGAGAAGAAACAGAGAAGAACGGCCTTCCATTAGGACATCAAGAAGACACACATATGAGTTGGTCAACTGCTTTGAGCAGTAAGTTCTGCATCCATCTGAATAGACCTCAGGGCTAGTCTGCATGCTTTAAGACAGAAGTCACCAACCTTTCAGACCTCAAGGACAACTAAATTCATAATTTTAAATCCCGCGGACCACCACTGATATGATCTGTCTAATGACCAGCTGGGTGGGCATGGCAAGGGGGTCATTTGACTGGGTGGGCACGGCCAACTCGATGTCACTCATGTAGAGGGGCGGACCACTAATATATCTGCCTAATGATTGGCTGAGTGTGCATGGCAAGGGGGTCATTTGACTGGGTGGGCATGGCCAACTCGATGTCACTCATGTAGAGGGGCGGACCACTAATATGATCTGCCTAATGATTGGCTGGGTGGGCATGGCAAGGGGGTCATTTGACTGGGTGGGCATGGCCAACTCGATGTCACTCATGTAGAGGGGTGCCTTGCCAGCCTCTACTCGCCACTCCTCGCCTCCACGCACGGGCTCCTTAGGGCCCCAACAGGAAGCAGCTGTTGGAGCTAAGCAGCCTCCATGAGAAAGAGTTGGCAAAACAGCTCAGTTCAAGTTGGATCTGACCAAGAAGGAGGCTCAGTAGAAGAGCCTCACTGAGGACTACGAGCATAGGCTTTCCAAGCAGAGGGAAGAGCTGTGGGAGGGCAAGGCCAGGTACCGGCGCCTGGAGGCTCAGCGGGCTGAGATGGTCAGCCAGTTCCAGACCATGATGCAGTCCCACTGGGGCTAGGGGTCAGCCACCTTAAATACTCAAAGAGCCACAAAGGTCCGTGTTCAATTCTGGAGACGACCAGAAGTCCGGTTCCCCCTACCATAGAGTCTCCTCCTAGCATGGCGTCCTTTTTCCTCTACCTGTCCTAACCGAAAGCCCTATCAATTGTGGAGCCGACTGGCGACAGGGAGCCACAGCAGAGGGATAAAAGAGCCACATGCGGCTCCAGAGCCGTGGGTTGCTGGCCCCTGAGCTAGGGCAACGGCTCGGGTGCCCACAGAGAGGGCTCCATGTGCCACCTGTGGCATGCATGCCATAGGTTCATCATCATGGCCTTAGAGAGTGCTGTAAAGCATAAGTCTCCAACCTTGGCATCTTTAAGACTTGTGGACTTCAACTCCCAGAGTTCCTCAGCCAGTTCCTCCCTGAGGAACTCTGGGAGTTAAAGTCCACAGGTCTTAAAGTTGCCAAGGTTGGAGACCATTGCTGTAAAGCACTATGAAGAGGCATATAAGTCTAAGTGTTATCGCTATTATTCTCCCAATGGGGGGGGGAACGGGACATTGGTAGCGAAGAGTCCAAATGCAAGAAGAAACGTTCAGCCTGTTTTTGGAAGCTGGGAACCTTCACGCACTCACCTGAGCATCTTCCACCTGTCTTTTTCAATGTGATTCTCTGGACCTTCACTTTCATACGAGGCCAAATAAAGTGCTACAAGCAGAAGAAAGAAAACAAATATGAGCATTACAGGCATCATTCTAATGTCTTGAATTATGTTCCCCGTGGGAGAGCAACGCCGTGTCTTTTCAAATGCGTGGCCCCTCAGGCCTTCGGGGGGGAAACAATTTTCTCATTCCTAACGGGGTTAAAAGCTTGCCTGAACTGGAGCACAAATAACAGTTCGTAAAAATGAGATTCGAGGTTCTTTTATGAACGTAGCATCCTTATTGTGCTATTACGGAAGGAGGGGGAAGATAGGTTAGCTGCTCCCTCCTTCTCCCTTCCATTCTCTGAAAAACGGTTCCCAAAGCCTGGGGAGATGCACCAAAATGATTTTGGAAGCAATGCCAAGATCTGGAAGATGGCGAAGGGGGATTTTAACCTAGGACGTTGGGTGTTTTTGTCATGGAAGGATCTGGTACTGTGTAGTGGTAAACCACAAGCACTCTCTGCCCAACCAGTTCAGACAGGAAACACTAATCTAATAACAGAAATAATAGAATGACAGAGCTGGAAGGGACCTTGGAGGTCTTCTAGTCCAACCCCCTGCTTAGGTAGGAAACACTACACCACTTCAGACAAATGGATATCCAACACACACTTAAAAACATTCAGTGTTTTTAAGAGCGATGATCAAAATGATTTGAAAGTAGCAATGGATGAATCAGTAAATACAAGGATGCATTTTCAAAAATCAAAATCCACTATGGTTATCTTCCTGAAGTATTGGGACTAGAATAGTATAGCAGAGTGGGAAGGGACATTGGAGGTCTTCTAGTCCAACCCCCTGCTTAGGCAGGAAACTCTATACCGTTTCAGACAAATGGTTATCCAACATCTTCTTAAAAGTGTTGGAGCATTCCCAACTTCTGGAGGCCAGTCGTTCCACTGATTAATAGTTCTCACTGTCAGGGAATTTCTCCTGGGTTCTAAGTTGCTTCTCTCCTTGGTTAGTTTCCATCCACTGCTTCCATCTATGCCACAGCCTGTGGCATTGGAAGTCAGAAGGAAAATAAATGTAGGCAATCACGTATCACCCTGTGTATCAAAATAACTGCCATACAATACGCTGAACACGTCTAGGGAGATTCTCAGTCATCAGGGTCAAGGTTGTCCCAAAGGCAATTTTTCAAGAGGCAGCTGGACTTTCTGGTTTTTCTTTGAAGATGTTTTCCTTCTCATCCAAGAAGCTTCTTCAGTTCTGATAGGATGGTGGGGAATGGGAGGATTTATACTCCTTGCAGACAGCTGGTCATTTGCATCCTTTTGATAGTTGTGAAGTCATGTCCGACCCATTTGCTACCCCATGGACAACGTTCCTCCAGGCCTTCCTGTCCTCTACCATCCTCTGGAGTCCATTTAAGCTCACGCCGACTGCTTCGGTGACTCCATCCAGCCACCTCATTCTCTGTCATCTCCTTCTCCTTCTTTTGCTCTCGTATTTCCCAGCATGAGGCTCTTCTCCAGGGAGTCCTTCCTTCTCATTAGGTGGCCAAAGTCTTTGAGTTTCCTCTTCAGGATCTGGCCTTCTAAAGAGCAGTCAGGGTTGATCTCCTCTAGGTGTCAGGCCTGCCATTATATTCCTTTTAGAATTTTGGCCTGCCACACTTTCTCTTATTTCATTATGCTGTTTCATTAGTATAATTGATGGGAGGGGGGAATAGACAGGAGTAGGATTGTGGAATGTATTGTTTTCATTCTTTACTAGAAGCCAAGGTCATCCTTTGTCTCCGCACCAGTACACCTGACCGGAAGAAGCTGGGTGTGGATGCCAGCGTGGAAGAAGAAGATTGGACCATGTGATGGATTTGTGGGTGTGGGGACAAGATCATGAACTTTTAACTGGGTGGAATTCTGATGTCATTTCCAGAATTGGGATTCCACAGCAATGTGCTAAGATGTCTGCTTTATTAAATTGGAATTTTAAGGATCGTTTTGCCTTTGATTCTGATTTAATTCCACATGATACTTGGAACGCTGACACTAGGACTGACCGGTTTGTCCAAGGGACTAGCTGGAGTCTTCTTCAGCACTATAGTTCAAAGGCCTCCATTCTTTGGCGATCAGCCTTTCTTATGGTCCAACCTTCACAGCCATCCATTGCAACTGGGAAAACCAGAGCATTGACTAAACGTTGCATCCTTTCAGTGAATTGTTAATGCCACCCAGAGGTTTATCTGCGTCTCAGGGTCACCTGAGTGGTGAAAATGAATGTGGAGCCTTGTTGGAACTGCTGAAAGGACTGGAGATAGCTGATGTCTTATTCCCCCTCATCCTCTGTTGGGAGAGGGTTGACATAGGTGGCCTCTTGGAATGCAAATGTCCAGCCTTCTGCAAGGAGTATAAATCCTTCCATCTCCCCACCACCCAGTCAGAGGTGAAGAAGCTTCTTGGATGAGAAGTGAAACGTCTTCCAAGAAAAACCCAGAAAGTCGAACGAGCGGCCTCTTGACAAAAAGCACCATTTGGGGCAACATGCTGAACCATTACAGGCGTTCTCCTCTTACCGTCCTCACTGAAAGCTGGAATGGTGAGCAGGTACTGAAGGATTTTCCGGTCCCTCTCAAAAGGACATTCCACTTGCTTCCAGGTCATAAACTCACTCACTTGTTTCGCCAATTCCCAAAACTTCTGCAAGGAATGAACAAAACAGGAAAAGCACATGAGCTAAGCAGGTAAAAGGAATCCATTGAAACAAGGCAACACGGCGGATCGGTTTCAGAAGGGCAGATCCTTAAACTGTTGCAATAAAGGACCGTATTTGCAACTCAGGGTTGACAGGACAGGGTCCTTGGTGCTCTCTGAGCTCGGTTGTTTTCTTGCAGACGTTTCATTACCCACCTCAGTAACATCATCAGTGCTAGAAGGGAGATGGGTTTGCTCTCAATTTACATTCTAGTGCAGTGTTTCTCAACCTTGGCAACTTGAAGATGTCTGGACTTCAACTCCCAGAATTCCCCAGCCAGCATTCGCTGGCTGGGGAATTCTGGGAGTTGAAGTCCGGACATCTTCAAGTTGCCAAGGTTGAGAAACACTGTTCTAGTGGATTGTTCTGTCAGTGTTGTGTGGGGTAGTCTTAGAGGTTCTTTGTTTGTGGTACATAGCTAACAATAAACAGCCCTTGCAGAGAATCTCCAGGACAATTCCCACCAGGGCAATTCACTAGATTATAAACGCAGAGCAAACCCCACTCCCCTTCAGGTACTGATGACGTTACCTAGTTTGGGTAAAGAAATGTCTGCAAGAAAACCACCAAGCTCAGAGAGCACCAAAGAGCCCTTATAACTCTTGCCTTTTGTAATTCTGCTCAAGTCCTACTCCTTCGTGCCTATAAAGGTAAAGATAAAGGTTCCCCTCGCACATAGTTGTTCCTGACTCTAGAGGGCAGTGCTCATCTCTGTTTCAAAGCCGAAGAGCCAGCGCTGTCCGAAGACGTCTCCGTGATCATGTGGCCGGCATGACTAAACACCGAAGGCGCACGGGACTCTTGTTCCCTTCCCACCAAAGGTGCTCCCTATTTTTCTACATGCATTTTTACGTGCATTCGAACTGCGAGGTTGGCAGAAGCTGGGATAAATAACGGGAGCTCACTCCGTTACGCAGTGCTAGGGATTCGAACCGCCGAACTGCCGACCTTTCTGATCGACAAGCTCAGCGTCTTAGCCACTGAGCCACTTCATCCCTCTCAGAGAACACCAACAATGGTTGGAAGGGAAGGGAAACATGTCAGAGCCTTGATGTGACCCATATAAAGTTCCTCCATCTGCATTCCAAAATCTAGACGAGGCTTTCAGCTACTGTGTTTAATTCGGGGAGGTCAGCATTTGAACCCCGAGCACGCACTACTTACTTCAAAATTGACATGGCCATTGGGCAAGCGGTTGGCACAGCCCTCATTGAGGAAGTAAATGTCCTTGATAAGCAGGCTGAAAAATGGGATCACAATCTAAAGGAAGAAAGGGAGGAAAAAAAATCCAGATTAGCAACAGACTTGTCACTGGAACAAGTGGGGGGAAAATCTATGTCTCGTTCGGGACAAATAATGAACGAACTGCATCATGTTTGGGGCAGAGGTAGCTCCATAGAGCTCAAAAAAGATGGTGAAAATCTGGGTGCGTCTCATACACTGAATACAGCATTTTTGGCCTCCCGAAACCCCACCCCCTTTGCAAAAATGGTTGTGCATAGCTTTTAGGAGGCTTCCAGAGTGCTCCTGGGGGCTGGGGAGGGCAGAAATGAGCAAAAAACTGGGTCATTTTTTGCTCATTTTTGCAAAAAAACAAAACAAAAAAAACACCAGTACCCAGGAGGACTCGACAAGCCTCCTAAAGGCGATTCATGCCCTTTTTTTTGACAAAAAAACACGGCCATTTTTAGCGAAAAACAGGCCGATTTTGGGAGGTCTGCGGAATGCAAATACTTTTTTTTATTTGCCTCTTCAAAATCTTGATGCGTCTTATACTCAGAAAAGTACAGTAGATTTAAATAAATACAGGCAGTCCACGACTTACGACAAAAAAAATGAGTCCAAAATTTCCACTCATAAGCAAGGCAGTCAGGCCCCGTTTTTTCCAACCTTTATTGTCACATCTATTAAGCGAACCATTGCAGTGGTTAAGTGAATTATGCGGTTGTTAAGCGAATCTGGATTCCCCCCCCCCCCCCACATTGACTTTGCTCATCAGACACCGGCTGGGATGGTAACAAACTGTGATCGCATCCTGGCACACTGTGACCATTATAAATGCATACCAGTTGCCAAATGCTGATCACATGACCATGGGAATACAAGCAATGGTCCTTAAGTGCGAAAACTGGTCATCGATCACTTTTTGCACCATGGTGGCACAGTGGTTAGAGTGCAGTACTGCAGGCTACTTCTGCTGACTGCCAGCTGCCTGCAATCCTGCAGTTCGATCCTCACCAGGCTCAAGGGTGACTCAGCCTTCCCTCCTTCCGAGGTGGGTAAAATGAGGTCCCAAATTGTTGGGGGGCAAGAGGCTGACTCTGTAAACCCCTTAGAGAAGGCTGTAAAGCAGTATATAAGTCAAAGTGCTATTGCTATTTTTCAGTGCCGTTGTAACTTCAAAACAATAGCAATAGCAGTTAGACTTATATACCGCTTCATAGGGCTTTCAGCCCTCTCTAAGCAGTTTTTTACAGAGTCAGCATATCACCCCCACAATCTGGGTCCTCATTTTACCCACCTCGGAAGGATGGAAGGCTGAGTCAACCCTGAGCCGGTGAGATTTGAACCGCTAAACTGTTGAACTAGCAGTCAGCTGAAGTGGCCCGCAGTACTGCACTGCGCCACCTTGGCTCTTAGAACGAATGGTTCTAAGTCAAAGCCTGCCTGCACTTATCTCTTTCTTAAGCCATACCTTCTCTCTGCTGCTGTGAGCTGTCAAAGATCTCTGGGTGGCCCCACGGAGCGCCGTGCGGTAATTGTAGAAATTGCTGGAAGGGTCCATTTGATGCTAGAAAAAGGAAAAGTGGAAACGTAGAGGATTAGAATTTTGGGTCAGAAGCCCTAAAATTCCATCCAGGTATTGTTTTAGAAGTCCAGGTTTTAATCTGGGGAGACCATTTCCCATACAAAGCACACACCGAACAGTTTTGAAGTTAAAGAGTCAAAGCAGGTTACGGATCAAAAAAAAGCTAACCAGATCCTTGGAAAAAAAAAATCAGATGAAACAAATAATTGTAAATTTTCATTTCTATCTGAAAGCGGCGACGATCAAAATGATTTGAAAGTAGCAACGGATGAATCAGTAAATACAAGGATGCATTGTCAAAAATCAAAATCCACTATGGTTATCTTCCTGAAGTATTGGGACTAGAATAGAATAGCAGAGTGGGAAGGGACCTTGGAGGTCTTCTAGTCCAACCCCCTGCTTAGGCAGGAAACTCTATACCGTTTCAGACAAATGGTTATCCAATATCTTCTTAAAAGTGTTGGAGCATTCACAACTTCTGGAGGCAAGTTGTTCCACTGATTAAATGTTCTCACTGTCAGGAAATTTCTCCTTAATTCTAAGTTGCTTCTCTCCGTGATTAGTTTCCACCCATTGCTTCTTGTCTTGCCCTCGGGTGCTTTGGAGAATAGCTTGACTCCCTCTTCTCTGTGGCAACCCCTGAGATATTGGAAGACTGCTGTCATGTCACCCTTAGTCCTTCTTTTCATTAAACTACTAGACAATCTAAGGATTCCCAACCTAAGATCAGGCAGGCTGGGAATTCTGGGTTCTGCAGTCTCAATATATCTAGCCAGAGCATCTCACATAACAGTACATAGACTTAACAGTATATCAGATAAGAAAATGCACTCAGGACATTTCTTTGGTTTTTCCCCTTTAACAAAACCAACATCAGAGACAATAGATTCACTGCTGAATCATAAATAAGTTCTAGCAATCTCCAACAACTCATCACCTCTGTACAACTGGATAACTGAAGAAGCTTATTGCCTGAGAAGTGAAAAAATCTTCAAGGAAAAACAAAGTCCAGTGGCTTTTTTAAAAGCACGTTTGGCACATCCATAACCTGGATGACTGAGAATCTCCACAGATAATTGGCTGTTCTGATCCCCCGCCGTCCGGTGAGTAACGCAGACACAAGCTTACTGTTAGCCACGCTTTATTCACAGTAATTATTCACAGACAAGACACTGGCAGCAACCCAGACTCCCACAGATAAGAGATACACACAAGAGCTTCTCCAGCTTAGTATAAACGGTTGTGTCCTGCAAAAAGGTCTCCTCCCAAAGTCTCTTCTTATATACTCTCTTGGGAGAAGCCAGATCACAACCACCTGGGCCTGATTATCTCCTATGAGTCTGTCTCTGTAATTGCTGCCTTCACTTCTCCGCCCTTCTCTGCCTGGCGTCAGGGACAAACTCCCTTTGCTCTTCCCCACTGCTCCAGTGCCTGACGTCAGGGACAAACTCCCTTTCACCACTTCTCCATGCCTCAGGCGCCTCCTGGGGGCCAACCAGCCTCTCTGGTCCCTGCTTGGAGCCTGAACCCTGCCCAGGGTCCTCCACATCTTCCAGAGCCGACTCATAGGGCCCCTCGCTATCGGAGTCCATCGGCAGCTCCAACGGCTCCTGCTGGGCCACAACAACTGGCTAACAAAGATTCCAATTAAAAAGTCAGACTTACCTCCAGAATGTCAAACTTAGCCGTCTTGACTTTTGACCAAGTTTTCTTTAATCTGGAGACAGGAGTCATATTCATTCCAGCTTTTATTTCAAAGTGTAGAAGGAAAGAGAAGATCAGAGATCAGAGTTAAACATACACAGCCGTATTTTGAGGCCATTTTTTCCCCCAAAATGAGGAAAAAATTAAAACAACCACTAAGATACGTATCTTCTTTTTCCAGTTTTCTTTTTTCATCCAATTACAACAAATTATTCCAAAATGTAACATTTTAAAAATGCAATCGTGGTTGACATTTTATGGATAGCATTTTAAAAAGTTATGTTCCTTTCTAGACTCATGATTCATAAGAATTTTGGGCATAGATTTCTAGCTACCAACTTCTTTAATTGAAATCTGTTCCAAGAGAAATTTGGGGTGGGTTTCCCTTACTTTCCTGCCGGAGGACACATATAAAGTAAGCTCTGAAAAATGTTTCACAAGTGTTAAGTAACCTCCAATGTATACGAGACTGAAGTAAACTCATCTTGAAGCCAAAGCCTTAAAACATGGCAGCCATTTTTAACGCAGGCCATGCATTATCAGCTTATGTGAGGGAGCTTGGCTCGGTTTTCCATCTTTGAGGTAAAACTAGGCTGGGCAAGGACATATTTTGGGCCTGAAAAGTCACTATGGGGAAGATGAGAAAGAAGAGACAAAGAGGCACATCAAGAGTTGCTTTCTCTACTCTATTACTCTATTATTTTAAGGCAGTTTTTCCCTCAACCTTGGCAGGCTGAAGATGTGTGGACTTCAACTCCCAGAATTCCCCAGCCAGCGTAGAGAGTTGAAGTCTACACATCTTCAAATTGTCAAGGTTGAGAAACACCCATTTAAAACTTAAAATTCCTAGAAATCCTAGGAAACAGGGGTTGGATTCAGCCGGTTGGGGCTGGTTCGGGCAAACCGGTAGCTCTGAGCGAAATGTGTGATCACTGAACTCAGTGACGAGATCCCAATTTTTTTACTACCGGTTCTGTGGGCGTGGCATGGTGGGTGTGGCATGGTGAGCGTGGCGTGGCTTGGTGGGCATGGTGGGGGAAGGATACTGCAAAATCCCCATTCCCTCCCAATCAGCTGGGAGGCAGAGAATAGGTGGGGGCGGGGCCAGCCAGAGATGATATTTACGGGTTCTCTGAACTACTCAAAATTTCTGCTACCGGTTCTCCAGAACCGGTCAGAACCTGCTGAATACCACCTCTGATCAAACTGGTTGTTAAACCAGCAGGATTCCACCACTGCTAGTAACCCTAACAAATGTGGAGGCTGCCAGGTGATCCAACATGATCCAGAAGCTTTGGGGCACAATTGTATGAAGGAGAAACATCTAAGCACTTTTTTTTCAGAGCAAAACAAAAAGGAAATGGATGGAAAGCATTCTTGTTTATACTCACAAATAATAGCCATTAAAGAGTTGAAGTTGCCGATGTTGAAACACTCTCGGGCGACGTCAATGAAGTATTCTATCATTCTTGCTCTGTGTTTTTTCTTTATAGGCTGTGAGAGAGCAAAATATGACGTGATTTGGCTGAGAATGTCATCTCTGAGCTTTTTGGAGGGGTCACCAACCTTTCAGATCTCAGAGACCACTAAATTCATAATTTTAAATCCTGTGGACCACTAATATGATCTGCCTAAGGACTGGTTGGGTGGGCGTGGCCAATTTACTGTCACTCACATCGAGGGGCGCCTGGCCAGCCTCTAATTGCCACTCCTTGCCTGCCCATCTGGGCTACTTAAGGCCCCAACAGGAAGCAGTTGCTGGAGCTAAGCAGCCCGCATGAGAAAGAGTTGGCAAAAGAGATCAATTCGAATTGGATCTGACCGAGAAGGCGACTCAGCAGAAGCACCTCACTGAGGACTACGAGCATAGACTTTCCAAGCAAAGGAAGACCTGCAGGAGCGCAAGGCCAGGTCCCGGCACTTGGAGGCTCACTGGGCTGAGATGGTCAGCCAGTTCCAGGCTATGGTGCAATCCCACTGGAAAAAGTCCTTCCAGCTCCTCGCCACCAGCAGTGCTTCCAGCCTTCGCCCAAAGCCCCCCACCAGGAGGCTGAAGCAGACTCCAAGTTGGAATTTATGCCCCCCTCTGATCCACACAAAAAGACCCCAAAGGGGGAGACTCTCTGCAGCAATACCAATATGCCAATAGGCGCCAACAGAACACTGTTACCGTCCCACCAAAGTGGTACCTATTAATCTGCTTGCATTTGCATGCTTTCAAACTCCTGGACAGGCAGGAGCAAGAACGGGAGCTCACCCTGTCACACGGCACTTGGGTCTCAAACCCGGGCTGTCAGCTTTCCAAGAATACACCCACCAATGTGTAGAGTAAGCAAGGACATCCCCAGAACATTCAAGTAAATCAACCGGAGGCATTTGTATAGCTAGGAATAATTACTAGTGTGAAGGCCATTCCAACAGAAACTACACCCTCAAGGGGGTTTGTTGCAGAGTTTTACTTTTGTACCATACAATCTTGTGCATAGAATACAGCTCCCAGCTGGTCTCTGTGGTTTGATCAGAGTGGAAGGAAGGAAGGAAGGAAGGGCAATGAAGAGTTTGGCTTACCATACATATTTCGGTGGCAACCAAATAACTCAGTCTATTGAACCATTCCACGTAAGCTTCCAGATTCCGAGACTTCTTCCGATCTCCATAAGAACTCTTGAGGAGGAAACAAGAATCAGGCATTCACGTCTCACGTCATGACATTTAAAGAAGTGGCAGCATCTGGCCAAGCCAATTTGGGCTCAGAAATGAAATATGGCTGATCGCGATTAGTACAGGGAGTCCTTCACTTACGACAATTGGGCCGAACATTTATGTTGGTGAGTGAGACGTTTGTTAATTGAGTTTTACCCCGTTTTAGGACTTTTCCTGCCGCGTTTGTTAAAGGAATCACTGCAGTCATTAAATGAATAACACAGCTATTAAATCAATCTGGCTTCTCAACTGACTTGTCAGATGGTCGCAAAAGGGGACTGTATGACCCCGGGGACATTGTAACAGTCCAATGGTGGGATTCAAATAATTTAACAACCGGTTCTCTGCCCTAATGACCAGCTGGGTAGGTGGGGCTCGGTGGTCATGTGACTGGGTGGGCGTGGCCAACTCAATGTCACTCACGTCGATGGACGCTTCATCTTAGCTGTTACAATGTAATAAGGGTTAACCGGAGAGGCAGTTTCTGTAAGCAGGGCAATAAAGATTAGTCTAGAAACAACACCAGAATGTTTCCTTCCTGCCTTCCTTACAGGATTAGCCCTGTAAAGTGGAAAGAAACAAAAGGAGATTTCTTCCAACAACCGGTTCTCCGAACTGCTTAGAAAGTTAACAACCGGTTCTCCCGAATAGGTGCGGACCGGCTGAATCCCACCACTGTAACAGTCATAAATGTATGTCAGTTGCCAAGTATCTGAATTTTGATCGCGTGACTATGGGGATGATGCAAGTGTGAAAAAATGGTCGTAAGTCCCTTTTTCCAGTGCTGTTGGAACTTTGAATGGCCACTAAATGAACTGTTGTAAGTTGAGGTCTACCTGTACCGCTAGGACCAAACCATTAGTAGGTCCTACTAATTCGTCACTCGGGAAGTTGAAGTAACAGGCCAAAAAGTAGCAATCGTAAATCACCCTAGGGCAGTGTTTCTCAACCTTGGCAACTTGAAGATGTCCGGACTTCAACTCCCAGAATTCCCCAGCCAGCATTTGCTGGCTGGGGAATTCTGGGAGTTGAAGTCCGGACATCTTCAAGTTGCCAAGGTTGAGAAACACTGCCCTATGGTATTGCAAATCATAATAATAGAAAATACCACAATAAGGCAGTAGTATCAATCAGCAGATCCAGTAATCCAACCTATGGACCTCTTTGCTATACTCCATGTCTCCTTTTTATTACGCAACTCTCTACAGCAGTGTTTCCCAATCTTCACTTCTTTAAGTTACTGCAACGCGTTCTACATGGGGCTACCCTTGAAAAGTGTTCGGAAACTGCAACTAGTCCAGAATGCAGCCGCGCGAGTGATATTGGGTGTACCTAGGTACACCCACGTTACACCTATCCTCCGCGAGCTGCACTGGCTACCTATTGGTCTCGGGACACAATTCAAGGTGTTGGTTATCACCTTTAAAGACTTACATGGCTTAGGGCCAGCATACCTGCGAGACCGCCTACTGCCACATACCTCCCAACGGCCGGTGAGATCCCACAGGGTGGGCCTCCTTCAGATGCCGTCAGCCAGACAATGTCGGCTGGCGACTCCCCAGAGGAGAGCCTTCTCTGTGGCTGCCCCGACCCTTTGGAATGAGCTACCCCCAGAAATCCGGACCTTGCCCACTCTCCATGGCCTTCAGAAAAGCTGTTAAAACCTGGCTATTCCGGCAGGCTTGGGGCTGTTGACCTCATTGTTGAGGTCCAGCCCCGATCACAACGAGTGTATGTGTGTTGATTTTAACTTGTTTTATTTTCTTTTTTATTATTTCTTTGCCTTTGTTGTAAGCCGCCTGGAGTCCTCCGGGATTGGGCGGCCTATAAATCGTACAAATAAATAAATAAATAAATAAGTTGTGTGGACTTCAACTCCCAGAATTCTCAGTCAGCATGCTGGCTGGGGAATTCTGGGAGTTGAAGTCCACACATCTTAAAGATGCCAAAGCTCAGAAGCACTGCTTTGTAGCAAATCCTACTCAACCTGTTCCTCTTTAGATATGTTGACACAACACCACCCAGCACCAATGGGTAATGGCATGATACCGGGTGAGTATACTGGTAAATATACTGGTTAACTGGTAAGGAGGAGAGTTGTAGTCTCAACAGATCTGCGTGGTGCCAGAATGAGAAAACCCACTTGGAAAATTAAACGGGAGGGGGGGGGGGAACCAGTTACACATGTTAACATTGGAGGTGACGAGAGACACATTTACTGGGCAAATATTTTAATGCAAATTTACCCATATGCACTTTCTGAATTTATCTGCAACAGTGGAGAATATCTGTCTGAACTTTCCACTGAAATCCTGTACTTAAGTTGCACAAAAGTGCATTGTCTGAGGAGACATTTTTTTTGCAAAACTCCGTGCTGTAAGATACACGTAGTAGTATGTGTGGGACCCTTTGAGAGAGCTGAAGAAAAGTGCAAATCGTGAGGAGGGGGTTTAGCACAAGTGAAAAACCAAGTGAAAGCAAAATCCCCTGGTTCATCCAATTCCAGCCAGCGATTTTTTTTACCATAGTTTATAATTGTTCCTGTTATTCACCTTCTCCATGTCCAGAGTGTCCTTCTGTACAAAAGCTTGGACAAATTCTTGTGGTCCAATATAACTAAGCCTCTCCTGAAAGAAAGGAAGAAAAATTCCACTCATGGTCAACATTCATCCTTGTATAAGTGTTGAGACTCTAGAAAGAGTGCAGAGAAGAGCAACAAAGGTGATTAGGGGACTGGAAGCTAAAACGTATGAAGAACGGTTGCTGGAAGTGGGTATGTCTAGTTTAATAGAAAGAAGGATTAGGGGAGACATGATAGCAGCCTTCCAATATCTCAGGGTCTGCCACAAAGAAGAGGGAGTCAAGCTATTCTCCAAAGCACCTGAGGGCAGGACAAGAAGCAATGGGTGGAAACTAATCATGGAGAGAGGCAACTTAGAACTGAGGAGAAATTTCCTGACAGGGAGAACAATTAATCAGTGAAACAACTTCTCTCCAGAAGTTGTGAATGCCCCAACACTTTTTAAGAAGAAGTTGATAACCATTTGTCTGAAATCGTATAGTATTTCCTGCCTAGGCAGGGGGTTGGACTAGAAGACCCTCCACCCCGCCATGGTGCAGGAGGCTGAGTAGGCCACGCCCACCCGGCAACCAGGCAGAGAACTGGTTGCTAACATTTTAGAATCCCACCACTGGATGTATTACTTGGAAACTTGACAGGAGCGTTGTCACTTTCCCACCAAAGTGGTACCTATTTATCTACGTGCAGCTGCATGCTTTCAAACTGCATTTGGCAGGAGCCGTGGCAAGGATGGGAACTCACCCCATCGCATAACGCTCGGGTCTCGAACCCCGGGCTGCCAGCTTTCCGGCTAACAAGCCAAGCGCCTTAACTAACAAGCCACCATGCCTCCCTTTGTAATTGCAATAGCAATAGCAAGAGCAGTTAGACTTATATACTGCTTCATAGGGTTTTCTGCCCTCTCTAAGCGGTTTACAGTCAGCATATTCCCCCAACAACAATCCGGGTTCTCATTTTACCCACCTCGGAAGGATAGAAGGCTGAGTCAACCCTGAGCCGGTGAGATTTGAACAGCCGAACTGCAGAACTGCAGTCAGCTGAAGTAGCCTGCAGTGCTGCATTTAACCACTGCGCCACCTCGGCTCTGAAAACCACTGAGAAAAATGATTAAATAAGAGTAAGATATAGAGTGGGGGAATAAACTTACAAGCTCTATGTGAGTCAGCTGCTGGGCTAACATATAAGGGTCGCTGCAGACCGTGATGATATCCCGTTGGATGGCCTGAGGTTTGGTCTTTAATACTGTCAGTCTGTCGGTTGAAGTAGCATTGATTTTTGCAAGAACTTCCTCATATTGGTTAAGGGAGGCCAGCTTACGAATGAGGCTCTGGATGATTTGCTGCACGTTTTTCCGATAGGCCTGGAAAGAGACGGAAAGAGAAACAATGAAAAGAGATCATCGTTGTTGTTTTTTTGAATACCTTAATTGCTTTCTGTTGCCGGAGCTTACACATAACAGTAGGCCAGAAGATGTCTCCCACTCATGACGCGTTTGAGCGTCTGAACTTCTTGTCTGCGGGGCGGAAGGCTGTTTTTACCTCCCCAGATGCTGTCTCCATGGTAGAGGGGCTGCATGTCAGCTCCAGTGAGCTCTGAGGCCCGGAGCTGCCATTTGGGGGGGGGAGATGGGGGGATTGGGCCAACTGCCAAGACCAGGTGGAGATCTCCCTTCTCCACAAACAGTCCAGCTGAGAACGCTACGTAACTCTTCATGACTGGCTGACGGGAGGTTTCCACTGAGAACATTCCAGAACTGATAACTGACTGAGAACAATCCATGATTGATTGCCGGGTGGTTTTCACTCTGGGTCACGAGGGGATGGGTGTGCACGGGGAGGGGGTGTTAGCCTAATTACCAAGTAACTATAAAAGGTGGTGGGGAGCACCGGATGTCAGCTCTGACAATTTATTCAATGCCTTAGTGCTTTGTTGGTCAGTTGGTGCCGGAGGAAGATAAACGGCATTTAACAACTGTGCCACCTCGGCTCTAGAAGACATGCATGCAGTTCTCTAAGGAATACATTTAAAAAAAAATGGAAGCAAATAATTAGGCAGGTACTAAAGGAAGCTAAAACGGAGATCCAGGATTAAATTTTACTTCTGACTCATCTGCACTGGCTCTTTGTACTATGAAAAACATGATTTTGTAAGCCTATCCCTTAAAAAGAAAAGAGAAAAGGAAAAGAAAGAAAAAGAAAAAAAGAAAAGGAAGAAAAAGAAAAGAGAGGAGAAGAGAGAAGAAAAGAAAAATTGGGGATAGAAACTAAAGCAACAGGAGAGAGAGGAAAAAAATGAAATGATTCCAATTAAGTTGTCCACCACAGGCGCTTCTAGCAAAAACCACAACTTTGGTTTTCTTTCTTTTTCTGGCTTCACCTCTTCCGTCAACAGACTTTGCTTGTGGCTATGGGACCACATCGTTTGCGCAAGCTGAGTTTCCAACACAACTGACTTGCCAGCATTTTTGAGGCTATGATGCAACTTTAGCAAGAAAGCCACAGAAACCAGCTTGCAATCTGGAGGATAACTTCTCAGAGACACCCATGCTGCACGAGAGAGAACAGATATCTATCTATCTATCTATCTATCTATCTATCTATCTATCTATCTATCTATCTATCTATCTATCTATCTATCATCTATCTATCTATCATCTATCTATCTATCTATCTATCTATCTATCTATCTATCTATCTATCTATCTATCATCTATCTATCATGTATCTATCATCTATCTATATATCTCTATCTATCTATCTATCTAATCTATCTATCATCTATCTATCATCTATCTATCTATCTATCTATCTATCTATCTATCATCTATCTATCTATCTATCATCTATCTATCTATCTATCTATCATCTATCTATCTATCTATCTATCTATCTATCTCTATATCTCTCTACCTCTACCTTTATATCTATATCTATATCTATCCATCTGTCCGTCTGTCCGTCCGTCCATCCATCCATCTATGCATCTATCCATCTATGCATCCATCCATCCATCCATCTATCTCTATCTCTCTATCTCTCTATCTCTACCTTTATATCTATATCTATATCTATATCTATCCATCTGTCCATCCATCTATCCATCTATGCATCCATCCATCCATCCATCCATCCATCCATCCATCCATCCATCCATCCATCCATCCATCTATGTATCTCTATCTCTATATCTCTCTACCTCTACCTTTATATCTATATCTATATCTATCCATCTGTCCATCCATCCATCCGTCCATCCATCTATCTCTATCTCTATATCTCTCTGCCTTTACCTCTACTTTTATATCTATATCTATCCATCTGTCCATCCATCCATCCATCCATCCATCCATCCATCCATCCATCTGTCTTTCCATCCATCCATCCATCCATCCATCCATCCATCCATCCATCCATCCTTTTAGATTTTTATTCTTAAATCAAAGCTCTTCCCCCCCCCCCAAAAAAAAGAAAAAGAAAATTTAAACTTCTGATTAAACGTTGGGATCAAGCTGTGAAAAGACAACAGAAGGCGAGTGAAGGACCTTGATGTTTTGCACACTAGGCATATTACATGCAGGGGGCCTAAAGGCAAGGAATACATCATGTCTGAGTTTCTGGGGAGGGGAGAGAACCAGGATACTATAGAGGAGGTCAATTTATTTACTTTCATTTCTTTCACTCCCCTGGATTCTTCTTCCCTGATCACATTCTATCTCTCATGCCCTAGAGCAGTGTTTCTCAACCTTGGTGGACTTTAAGTCTTGTGGACTTCAACTCCCAGAATTCCCCAGCCAGCTGCGCATGCGCGCACAAGCGAAGCACACGCACGAGTGAAGTGGCAGTAAAGCTTGCCGGAACCCACCCCTGGGCTGCGCATGCAACAGCCTGCCACACATACGAACCAGTTGTGAATAGCCCACGGTCTGGGAGTTGGCTGAGGCCCACCAGTTGGGGACTCCAGCTGTATAGGACCATGAAGACCAGTTGTCTCAAACAGCCAGAAGTGGTAAGGTTCATTTTTCTCTCCCAGATGTTCTGCTTCAATTTTCCTTTCCATTCCTTTTGTATCTTTTGACTTGTTTTGACAAGTGGCCTCCTAAGAGAACAAGGGCAACGACTGTTCGTGCCTCTAGCTTTGGTTTGAGGACAGCTGAGAAGGAATGGGAAGGTCTCCTTTTCAAAACCACGCTATTCTTTTGGGGGGGGGGGTAACTCTGCAATGCAGGCGTTACCACAGATGTTATCTTAGCTAGAAAACCAGAGGGTTACATATCAATGTAGGGGAAGAGGCAGGTTCTTGGTCGGAGAACATTGTCTAGTTACCTCAACAAGAGCCAGATGTGGTGGATTCTCAGACATGTGCAGACTGCTAAAAAAATGCCGGCAGATGGACTAAGGGAGCAAAAACGAGGATGCTTCTGGGACATGATAACTCTAGTCGAAATGCATTAAAGTGGAATTCGGGTAGTCCTCAACTTATGACCACAATCGAGCCCAACATTTCTGTTCCTAAATGAGACATTACGTTAAGTGCCTCATTTTATGATTTTTTTTGCAGCATTTGCTAAGTGAATCACATTGTTAAGTTAGTAACATGGTTGTTAAGTGAATAGAAATAATAGCAATAGCACTTAGACTTATATACCGTTTCACAGTGCTTTGACAGCCCTCTCTAAGCGGTTTACAGAATCAGCCTCTTGCCCCCCAACAATCTGGGTCCTCGTTTTACCCACCTTGGAAGGACGGAAAGGCTGGGTCAACCTTAAACCTGGCGGGATTTGAACTGCTAAATTGCAGGCAGCTGGCAGGCAGCAGAAGTAGCCTGCAGTACCGCACTCTAACCACTGCGCCACCAAGTCTCATGTCTGGCTTCCCCATTGACTTTGCTTACCGGAAGCTTTGTAATTTTGAACCGTCGCTAAATGAACGGGTGTAATTCGAGCACTATCTGTATTCAGTTCCTGAATTTGAAAAGTCAAAAGCAAAAACCACTGAAGGAGAACTTGATGGGAGTCATATTCTTAGAAGTCTAACATCCCTTTGTCCTGATCTGCAATGCAGTGCAATAAATACAAGGTCACCATTTACTTTTCCAAAGAAACCGCTAGCCAGCATCGCAAATAATTTATGGCGCTCCGAATTCTATTACAATATTGACTTTTCCATTTCTTTTTGCAAATCCCTTTTTTCAGTATGCAAACACAGAAGCACTTATTTAAAATTGCATGTGGATTGCCCGTGGACAAAACAACCCTTTTCAAGGTGGATTGAAAAGTTTAAATCAGAGGTCTTCAAACTTGGCAACTTTAAGACTTGTGGGCTTCAACTCCCAGAATTCTCTGGAAGTAGAAGTCTACAAGTTTTAAAGTTGCCAAGTTTGGGGACCCCCTGGTTTAAATAAACAATAAAAATCCTTTCTAACAGCTTCATAACTGTAACTGAAAGACAATTCATAGGGTCAAAGCCAACCAAATATAAACTTTTAACGTAGTGTTTCCCAATCTTGGGCAATTTTACGATGTGTGAACTTCAACTCCCAGGATTCCACTGTATGCTGGCTGGGGAATTCTGGGAGTTGAAGTCCACACATCTTCAGGTTGCAAAGGTTGAGAAATTTCTGCCTGAAGGTCAAACATTTATTAAAACAACTGCCACAACACGTTGACTGAGAATAAATAAGTCTCCAGGTCACTTAAGGATGAAAAATATATACCGGTAATATGACAATTTCTCTTCCTCTAGCCTCAAAGTCTTTGAGCAGCATGGGTTTCTGTCCATCAAACATGGTAATATGGGGCTGGGGAGACAGAAAATAGACCCCCATTGTTCTTCCTTTGTATGGTGTTTGACCGGCCAACTACACAACTGACTTCTCTTCTGTTGTCATTGTTACAGTCCCATGAGACCATGGGTAAAATGTTGATGAACGTATGTGATGTCTTTTTAAGTTTTGGGTGGAAAAGCTGATATAATCAGTTGGCCAATCAGGAGACCGGGAGTTCTAGTCCCACCTTAGGCATGAAAGCCAGCCAGGTGAGTTTGGGCCAGTCACTCTCCTTCAACTCAACTCACTTCACAGGGTTGTTGTTGTTGTGAGGAAAATAGAAGGAAAAAGTAGTAGCATGTATGTTCACCACCTTGGGTTATTTACCGTGTTTTTTGGACTATAAGACGCCCCGAAGTATAAGACACACCTAGCTTTTGGGGAGGAAAATAAGTTTGCCTCCTTGCAACAAACAGTAAACAGCCTGGTCAGTTTCAGCACAGCCTGATTTAGCAGGAGCAGTTGATTGGTGGTTGGATCGGCCTCCTGGAATACCATTGATCAGCTGTTCCAGGATGCGGGGATCGCCGCCACCCATCGCCGCCGTTGTCGACCATCACAGCTGTCACCTAGCGACGGTGCTGCTGCCTATACCCGCCGCCTGGAATGGGCCAAAAAATGGGCCGTGTGGGGGTGGCGATAGGAGACAGTGCCAATAGACGGCCACAGTGCCAATGGGTAGCATGATCCTTGCAGTCTGGAACAGCTGATAGGTGGAATTCCGGGAGGTTGATCCAACCACCAATCAACTGCTTGTTCTAAATCAGGCTGTGCTGAAGCTGAGCAGGCTGTTTGCTCTTTGCTGCAAGGAGGCAAATTGCTGGGAGACAGAGGCCAAAGGGTGGGGGCCGGCGGGTGGGTGTGGCTTTGGCAACATTTGCTGCATAAGACGCACAGACATTTCCACCCACTTCGGGGTGTGTGGGTGGGGAAGTGCCTCTTATACTCCGAAAAGTACAGTATATAAAATAATGAATTAAAGGTAAAATGAATGAATGAATGAATGAAATGAATGAAAGAATGAATGAATGAATGAATAGAATGAATGAATGAATTTTGAGAATTGAAGGCCAATATAGCTGAAAGACTCAAGCACTGCGAAAAGTTGCCTTTAACGTTCATCCTTAAAAAATACTTGTGTGTTTTCCTAGCTCTGAGTAGAGTGTGAGCATTTTCCCTGTGATTATGAAATATTCCAGCTGCTCTAAGTATTTCTCAGGATGGTTCTGCATTCCACAACAACAGTTATCTATTAATCTGTCTTTCTTTGTATAACATCACAAGCAGACAATGACTCATTGTGGTTTCCAACAATTGAAACAGCATAAAGCATCGAATTCAAAATAATAAAAGGGTTACACAACGATAGAACAAGTTCAATATAGTGGCATACAATGAGAACTAGAAAAATAGCGACTAACCACCCAATTGCCATAATCTTAGTTGCAAAAGGCCAGCCTTATAGAATTGGTGCCAAGGACGGTACTAATTGAACTTCTATGACCAAGGGATCCAACGTTGGCCACTTTTAAGGCTCGTTGACTTCAACGCCCAGAATTCCCCAGGCAGACATGCTGGCTAGGGAATTCTGGGAGTTGAGGTCCAAAGGTCTTAAAGATGTTACGCCTGAATACCCCTATACTATGGGGCGGCTAGTCAACCAAGGTGGGTTGATAGCTTTCCCACTAGCCGCTGGGTAAAAGAATGTCCCTTCATGGGAGCCATGAAATATATCCAACGGGGATGAATCCACACATCCATGTTAGAATATTCTGAGATTCTATGTTATCTATATGCAATCTATTTATTCAAATCAGTTTTCTATGCAGCAAACTATACATATACAGTATCTTTCTATATATAAATGGCTGGCTGGCTAGGTGTGGTGTGTGTGTGTGTGTGTGTGTTTGTGTGTGTGTGTTCCAGCATAATTCTGGAATGCCTCAGGTAATTTCAACGAAACCTGATACACAGATGACTTACTCTCTGGAAACAAATAATGTGGGGGTAAGACACCCCTAATAACCCTCAGGGGGAGGTGTTCTGTTAAGATACAGCCTGTTGTGCCTTCAAATGGCTTCTACTGCCATAAAATGGCTTGTACTGTACAGCGCAGTGGAGTTGCCATGGTAACAGCTTCACAGTACTGCACAAGGGGGCTCCCTCTGGTAAGGGGGGAAATTCAACATTAGAAATTATTATGTTTTGAGGTAAACAGCTTTATGCTAGAGTAGGGCTGTTAAACTCCTGGCCCACGGGCTGGATGTGCCACATGCTGGCCACGCCCCCACCCAGTTTAGCAAAGGGGAGGGGAGTCCCGATAAGTCACGTAATGCCGCCGTGACGCCGTGAGCTTGAGACCCTTGTGCTAGAGTAAGAAGTTAAAAGAAACAAGTTGAGAAAAGGAATGGAGGCTAAATCTAATTTAACATCCCCAGAATGGACGTGAGATGGAATTGACTTCTCTATGATGTAACTGCTTATATTATATTCCCTCTAAACAAAGCTCAGAGACACTTTTAACAAAACCAGAACACCGAACATGATCCGGAATTGTTTTGAATAAATGAGAGTGACAGATCCAAAGGAAGCATCCATGTTTCCTCCTTGGGGACTCGTGCAAATTTGCAATGGTCTGAAACTTTCTATGAACTATCACTAATTACAAAATGTCTGAACTGGATTTTGCGTTCCCTGAATATTGTAATCTACTTTATATTACAACCTGTCACGGTTGAAACCTAACAGTTTTTCTGCCCTTTCGTGTGGCCGCTTCCAATTGTACAGATATTTTAATCGAAGATCCCTGAAATTCTACTCCTATATATATTCTGCAAATACAGCAGAATTAATCATTTCTTAGGTAGTCCTCGACTTACAACCATGTGTTTAGTGATCATTTGATCTTGCAACGGAACTGAAAAAAGTGACATGACCGTTCTTCACATGTACGACCACTCAGGCACCTCCCCCCATTTTGGTCAGATGATCAAAATTCAGGCGCTTGGCCTCTGATTCATATTTATGACGGTTGCATTGTCCTGGGGTCACGGGGATACCTGTTGCAACCTTCTGACGAGCAAAGTCGATGGGGAAGCCGGATTCACTTAACAACCAGGTTTCCAGCTTAACAACTGCAGTGATTCACTTAACAACTGCGTCGAGAAAGGTCGCAAGATGGAGCAAACCCACTTAACGACTGTCTTGCTTAGCAGTGGAAATTTGGGACCCAACTGGGGTCGTAAGTGGAGGACTACCTGTATATTCCTTTCCACAGATATAACCACTACTGTCAACCTTGGAGTGAGCCTGGTGGGAGCCATTTTGGAGGTTTCAGGGTTGCCGCACAACAGAGGGAGGGGGGATAGTAGTTAGGTGGCGGTTGTAACCGAAACAAGAAAGTTTTTCTGGAGGAACCAAGATCATTCTCACAGGTGGCTGGCCAGGAGGAGGAGGATGGTAACCAGGCAACTGCCCAGCAACTGGATTGGACAACATGACCTGGGGGAGGGAAATTAGATGAAAGCCATGGGAACGTTTAGAGTTGGCTTTCACCAGTTGTGCCAATATGATGCATCTCAGGGGTCGGCAACCCACGGCTCTGGAGCCACATGCGGCTCTTTCATCCCTCTGCTGCAGCTCCCTGTGGCTCAAAATATGCGTTACAATCGCCAATGTGCGACACCCGCTGACACAAAATTTATTGAGCTTTTCGACCCCCGGTAGGCCAATATATGCAGTATTATCTTCATTTTAGACGTCAAAAGGGATTTGTGGCTCCCGGTGTTTTCTTTTCTGTGGGAAACTGGTCCAAATGGCTCTTTGAGTGTTTACGGTTGCCGACCCCTGATGTATCCAATAAAACTGTTCTTTGAGGAACTTGCCTGCCTCGGAGTTCTCATTTCTATGGGTGCATTATTTCGAACGCTGACATCTTACATTCCACATTATCCTATACGCCACGTTATCCTAAATTCCGCATATATAACTGTTCCGCATGCATTTTCTTCTGTTGGTAACCGTTTTGCACCCCGAGGCTCACCTCATCTGTACTGGCTATACGATGGGCCAGCTCCTTTAGATTTCTCATCATGCGCTCATCTCGAAAATCGTACGGAAACGTCTCCGTCCATTCCGCCAAGAGCTGCAGGATTTTGGGGGCAATTTTCCTTAACCGGCTCTGGAAAGTGAAAGAGAGAGACAAATTGATTACCAAGATGATTGGGGGAATCTCCTTTTAAGTTGGGCAGAATATAGGCTTTCATTGTTGCATGCCAAGCGCCCTGGAAACAGAGGAGGACCAGCCAAAGGTGCCTCTGCCGGTGAAAACGGAGCTCGGGAAGGAGGATTGCAGGAGGCAGTCGCAGCTGAAAACGGAACTTCCATGGCCCTCCCCGAGCTCTGTTTTCATTCGCAGAGGGTTGCAGGAAGCCATCACAGCTGAAAACGGAGTTCGGGAGCCCGCTTTCGCTGGCAGAGCGCTCGGGCCACCACAGGTGCCCCCAACACGAGTGACATCGAACTGGCCACGCCCACCCTGGCCACACCCACCCCAGCCACGCCCACCCTGAGGTCAAACACAGTCCTGATGCGGCCCTCAATGAAATCGAATTGACCCTTGTGTTCTATCCTGTCTTTGTCCTCTGTACTCAAACATTGGTATATTTGTATTGTATTTGTATTTTATTGGTCTTGTATGCCGCCCACTCCCGAAGGACTCCGGGCGGCTTACAATAAACAAAGGAAGGGGATAAATAGACAAACAACAATTTAAAATACACAACATTCATAGTTACAGTGGGGCTGGCTATTTCAACAGCCCCCCAGCCTGCCGGAGCAGCCAGATCTTAGTGGCTTTGCGGAAGGCCGGGAGAGTAGTAAGGGTCCGGATCTCCACGGGGAGCTCGTTCCAGAGGGCTGGAGCTGCAACAGAGAAGGCTCTCCCCCGGGGAGTCGCCAGCCGGCATTGGCTGGCAGATGGAATCTGGAGGAGGCCTAGTCTGTGCGATCTGATCGGTCTATGGGAGGTAATTGGCAGGAGGCGGTCTCTCAGGTACCCAGGTCCGATGCCATGTAGGGCTTTATAAGTAACGACTTATAGTATAGGTTCTCCCGCTTGAGCAGGGGGCTGGAGTAGAAGACCTCCAAGGTCCCTTCCAGCTCTATTCTATTCTATTCCATTCCATTCCATATATTCTATTCTATTCCATTCCACATATTCTACTCTATTCCATTCCACATATTCTATTCTATTCCATTCCACATTTTCTCTGCTCTGCTCTGCCATACCATGCAATGCCATGCCATGCCATGCCATGCCGTAGGCCTAAAATCCAATGACTCAATTGGCCACTTACTTGATCAGTCGCAGAATCCGCTCGCCTCTGCTGCTCGGTGCAGAGATGGCAGACTTTTGCCATTAATTCATAAGGGTGTACAAAAAGCCGAGAGCTCAGCAAAAAAGTGAAGATGTATGTTCTCTGTAAGCGAGTGAAAAAGAGAGAGAGAGAGAAATAAAGTTCACTGCTTATGGGTTCAGCTACCGTGGTGCAGAGGTGTTAAAATTTAATTGCACCAAACGCTACTCTCTGCAGAACCTGCTTAGAATACATCACATCCTGATTGAATAAGGCAAGAGTCAAAGTGGCAGTTACTCAGCTATATGACAATCCTTATATATAGAGTTGGGTGGACAGATTTGACACTGATTTCTAACTAATAATAAGCCCGTGGCTCTATTGTAGAGAAGACCAACGGTGGCCTCTTTACAACCTGCGGATTTCAACTCCCAGAATTCCCGAGCCAGCGTGGCTGACAAATTCCACTACATTCAATAAATATTGTTAACAGGCTTCATTTTTTTTTATAGCAATAGCAGTTAGACTTATATACCACTTCATAGGGCTTTCAGCCCTCTCTAAGCGGCTTACAGAGTCAGCATATTGCCCCCAACAACAATCCGGGTCCTCATTTTACCCACCTCGGAAGGATGGAAGGCTGAGTCAACCCTGAGCCGGTGAGATTTGAACAGCCGAACTGCAGTCAGCTGAAGTAGCCTGCAGTGCTGCATTTAACCACTGCGCCACCTCGGCTTTTATCATGGAGTGCAACCCTGCTTGCAATTCTCCAACATGGAATTTCTGTTGCGTTACGGTCATCATCCACCCGTCAATCACAGGATGGAAAATTCCACCAGGCTTCCAGAGTTTGACCAACCCTGCGCGAGTTTCTCCAGAAGGATGTTAGTCACTTTATTCTGCGCTTCCATGTGCGAGAGCTGAATCAGCTTTTTTAAGGCAACAGGAGTGTTTTGAAAATATTTGTGCAACTTATTGGAGTAAATTAAACACCAGTAGGAATCAAGCACATCATTTTGGTTCCACCACAAAACCGCGGTAGACTAAAGCGCGCTCGACGAAAGCGCGTACGTGACGTCATCACAGCGCGACGAAAACAGCACGCTGTGAGTGGGAAACTTAAAACTAATGCGAAAACCTTACCCTAACCCCCCCAAACCTAACCCTAAACCTAACCCTAAGCCTAACCCTTAACCTAACCCTAAACCTAACCCTATACCTAACCCTTAACCTAACACTAAACCTAACGCTAACCCTTAACCTAACCCTAAACCTAACCCTAAACCTAACCCTAACGCTTAACATAACCCTAAACCTAACCCTAACCCTTAATCTAACCCTTACCCTAACCCTAAACCTAACCCTTACCTTTATGTGAATCGGCTTGCTGTAAAAGCGCTTTTTAAAGCACCCTTTTTTTTCTGCGGTTGTATTTTTCGCGCTGCTGATGACGTCAGGTACGCGCTTTAATCGGGCGCGCTTTAGTGGACTGCGGTTTTGACGGGTCACGCATCGTTTTCACCTTAAGGAAACCGAAGGTGGAAACAGGCCCATCGTTCATCACGGAATGCTGCTGTTTAGATCGAAGACAAATTAGAGATGAGTGTCTGTTGTGGCTCGGCAAGAGCTGTTGGAGCTGCCACCAGACTCTGACAGCGAGGGGTCTTATGAGTCGGCCCTGGAGGATCCGGAGGACCCTGGACAGGGTTCCGATCCCGAGCAGGGCGCAGAGAGACTGGTTGGCCACCAGGTGGCACCTGAGCCTTGGATCAGTGGGGAGGAGACAAGAGAGAATGATACAGAAACTACCTGTGAGTTGTTCCGGGGATGCACGCCAGCGAAGGGCTACTCGGCGTCAAGAACAACTACGTAATTACAGGAGGTAATTACGCGCAGCTGTTGCTCATTAAGATCCTCTCCTGATTATAAAAGAGACTGCTTGTGCCACGCCCTTCTTGCAGAAGTCAACATTCACGATTCAGAGAAACCAACTTGGAGACGTGGTTTGCTGTGAGCTTGTTTTGCATTGCCTAGGTTTGTAGTAATTGCTGCCAGAGTGCTTATCTCTTTGTTTATTTTGGGCTTGCAGCCAACGAGAGTCTGGACTGATTAAAAGTATTCTTATTTACATTTGCTTTTGGCTTTCGTTCCTGGACGGAGGAGAGGGGGGGGGGTCAGAACAAGTATCTATTTTGTGATTGATACTAGGCAGTACTGCAGCTGTCTAGGACAAGCTAGTACAGAAAGCATGAGCCAGCAATAAGAAGTCTTTCCATCTGTTGGGCCCTCTACTTCACTGAAATACCACTTGCAGGTGGTATGGCAGAATCTGGGGTATGGCAAAATATGGCACCTGCAACCACTGGGGAAATAACTAAAGAAATGGGCCAAATCACAAGAGAGTGTTAAATTTCACCTACTTATAGCAATAGCAATAGCAATAGCAGTAGACTTATATACCGCTTCATAGGCCTTTCAGGCCTCTCTAAGCGGTTTACAGAGAGTCAGCATATTGCCCCCAACAATCTGGGTCCTCATTTTACCCACCTCGGAAGGATGGAAGGCTGAGTCAACCCTGAGCCGGTGAGATTTGAACCGCTGAACTGCTGATCTAGCAGTAGCCTGCAGTGCTGCATTTAACCACTGCGCCACCTTGGCTCTACTTGCACAGTTTTGAATCATGTCTTGATTCTGGGCTCCATTACGGTTGTTTGGTCAACAACTATCTGAAGCCCACGGCACATATTTCCTATTGAAAGCTAAGAGAAGACGCACTGCATCTTATGCTTATTACAGCCTAGCACCGTGATAGTGTGCCACAGGTGGCATACAGGGTCTTCTTTGCAGGCATGCAAGCCGTCGCCCAGGCTGAACTCCACCGCACATGCGTGCCCGCCTCCTGGTAACCCACTGCTTTTGGGGTCTCTGGCGTGCATCCCCTCTCCCCCTCCCGCGGTCCATTTCTGCTCCCAGGCGTTAGCTTTGGAGGCCATATTAATCCCGGAAGCTTCTACGCTGCCACATTCCTCCTAATTTTGTCGTTGTCTGCTGAAAGCATGTGGGCCCCATAATGCAATGCATGTGCGATTCCCCCTTAGGAAATTAGTAGGGGGGATTTAGTAGGGGAATGCAGTTAGACATAATAGCATTCTTCTTTTCAGTCAAAGTCATGGTATTCCTCCACTTGGAGGAATAGCGATTGAAGCAATGCCTTGAGTTGGGACGGATTGTGATCGGACCATGGCAGTGATGGGATTCAGCCGGTTCGCACCGATTCGGGAGAACCGGTTCGTAACTTTCTAAGCAGTTCGGAAAACCGGTTGTTGGAAGAAATCTTATTTTATTTTTTCCCCACTTTACAGGGCTAATCCTGTAAGGAAGGCAGGCAGGAAGGAAAAATTCTAGTGTTGTTTCTAGCCTCATCTTTATTGACCTGCTTACAGAAACTGCCTCTCCGGTTAACCCTTATTACATATTTGTAACAGCTAAGGCGAAGTGCCCATCGACGTGAGTTGGCCACAGCCGCATTGTCACATGACCACCAAGCTATGCCTACCCAGCTGGTCATCATGGCAGAGAACCAGTTGTTAAATTATTTGAATCCCACCACTGACCATGGGATGGACTGATGGTTGCAGGGCCTGGGTTTGGCCCTTTGATTTACTGAGGGGAAACCCAGAACTCTCAGATTCGGTTTTTCCCAGATGTGCCAGTCTAGCTACCCTAATAAAAAGTAACTTTGAGAAAAATGCCTGTCTCTGAGTTTTTAATTGGAGTTGGGTTCTTCTAGAAAGCTGACACCAGGAGGCTGCACGGAGGCCTAGTAGGCCCAAAATGGGGTGCCGGGATATATGTGTGTGTGTGTGTGCACATGCGTGGGGGGGGGGCATGCCGCATGCTCAGGAGGGTGGAGCACACAGGGGGAATCGCACATGCATTGCATTATGGGGCCCACATGCTTTCAGCAGACGACGACAAAAAGTTTAGCCATCTCTGGGTCTAGCACAAAGCGGGTGTGTGTGTGAATTCTCTACCTCATTCGAACTCTTTTGGGATGCCACATGATTTGTGGGAAGAGGAATGGGCTTGTGCTAAACTGAGAAAGAGGCATAAGCTGCATATATTCAGCTCGTATATAATTGAAGTCACTAGGATTATTCCACAACTTAGGCTCGTGGAAACTTGGAAAGCTGCTCCTCTTGAAGAATTTTAAGCTGCAGATTTTTTTTTTTTAACAATCTCAGAAAAGTTTGCAAGGAATTTCTTAGTATCACCTAACGTTAGGACACTGAAATAGCTGCATTTTGTGGAAGAGGGTGGTTACCACATTGTCATCAATAATACAATTGTGTATTCGTGTAAGAAAGACATGACAGATGGGGGTGTATGAATTCCACCCAGCAGACCAAACAGCCAGAAGAAGAATTTGTTTTGGAAGATTTCAGGTTTTTTTTAAGCATATGGAATGAAGATTTCCGAGAAGACACAACAACAATTGTTTCTCCAAACACGAAGCGATTCTCATAAGAAGAGATGGTTTTGATAGGAACTGGGTGAAAGGAAAGTACTCAAATAGAATCAGCTGGGCCTGATCAGACTTTGTTTGAAATCAGCAAAATAGACAGCAATTTTGCAGCACTTTGGAGCCATTATACAAAATGAGAAGAAGTATCCGGTCTCAATTCTTCTTCTGAAACTTCAAAACTAGCCTGGCGAGGTACACTTTGCATTGGAAAAACGTGATGTTAATTCCAAAGCTGCATTTCACCAATGGTTATGTGAAATGGTTAATCTGTCCAGCTCTACAATTTACATGGCTGATTTGGGCTGAATATGGGGGTTCCCCATCTATTATGTAGATAGGGGACTTCACAATCACGGCTGCATTTTGGACTGGGAACTAAAAAAAAAAAAAAAAAAGAGAAAGCAACCATTTGTGAATTTTGCCAGGAAAACGGCACGAATGTGTGCCTGTATATCTGTAGGGACGGAATTCGGCTTGAGAGCAACTCATATAAGTGCAGTGGAAGGAGGAATAACTGTTTTCTCCATCTCAAGTGGAAGTCATGGCCCTCTCTTCTCTTAACACTCAAACTCAAGGTGCTTAGATCTGAACGGTTTTGTCAGAACTGAAGAAGCTTCTTGGATGAGAAGCGAAACGTCTTCAAAGAAAAAACCAAGAAATTCCAGTTTGAAAAAGCACCTTTGGGATATCTTACCCTCAGTGGTGGGATTCAAATAATTTAACAACCGGTTCTCTGCCCTAGTGACCAGCTGAATAGGCGTGGCTTGGTGGACATGTGACTGGGTGGGCGTGGACAACTCAACGTCACTCACGTCGATGGGCGCTTCTCCTTAGCTGTTACAATGTAATAAGGGTTAACGGGAGAGGCAGTTTCTGTAAGCAGGGCAATAAAGATTAGGCTAGAAACAACATCAGAATGTTTCCTTCCTGCCTTCCTTACAGGATTAGCCCTGTAAAGTGGAAAAAAACAAAAGGAGATTTCTTCCAACAACCGGTTCTCTGAATTGCTTAGAAAGTTACCAACCGGTTCTCCCGAATAGGTGCGAACTGGCTGAATCCCACCACTGGTGCAGAGCTGCCAGAAGAAAAGAACAGCTCAGAAATCAGGGTCGACTTGGGAGTAAAGCCACAGATGAACGGTGAATGGCCCGTCCCATAGGAAATAAAAGAGGAGCGAAAGGGGAGTGGAGTTTCCAGGGAACAATTCATTCCTTCGTTCATTTCAGGAGTGTGAAGACCTGTCCGTGAATCTCAGAGACTCTGTGCCCAGCCTTTCCTTGCACAGCACTGCGTTTGGGAAAAAATATTTGCATGGCAGCTTTCCAAGCTAGATAAGGTCTGTGATCAGAATGTTTCCTTCCTGCCTTCCTTACAAGATTAGCTCTGAAAAGTGGGGAAAAACAAAAGGAGAACCACGAGTTCTCCCAACTGCTTAGAAAGTTAACAACCGGTTCTCCCGAATAGGGGCGAACTGGCTGAATCCCACCACTGCTTACCCTACGTGTCTCTCTCTCTTCCCCCTTTATTTTCCCCTTATTTTCATTCTTCTTTGTACTTCTCACATTTGATATTTTGATACTCATAAGATACATCGTGGAAATAAATAATAAAAGAAAAAGAAACGAAGCCTAAAACTGGGGCTGGCAAGCACCTACTCTCTAATTGTTCCCTCTGATGCAATAGCAATTAGACTTATATACCGCTTCATAGGGCTTTCAGCCCTCTCTCAGCAGTTTACAGAGTCAGCATATTGCCCCCAACAACAATCCGGGTCCTCATTTTACCCACCTCGGAAGGATGGAAGGCTGAGTCAACCCTGAGCCGGTGAGATTTGAACAGCCGAACTGCAGAACTGCAGTCAGCCGAAGTAGCCTGCAGTGCTGCATTTAACCACTGCGCCACCTCGGCTCCTTAATGCCTTATGGCGCCTTGCCATGCCCTTCCAGTTTCTACGCAGCAGGGTGAGCGGATTCAATTTGCAAATGGAGACGACTTACATCCGGGTAGTAATCAAGAGTGGGCACCAAGTGCTGGATGAGAGCTTCCAAGGACCCTGAGAGCAAGTTGTTGTCATGGTAATACAACCCTTCACAGCTGTCCTCTTTGGACTGGAACAGGTATCGGCTGTAGCCACTGCTGTCAAACATGGCGGCGAAGGGAGGCGTCTGGGGCATACTTTCCTGAGGAAAAACAGACACAAGAAAACATTAGAGTCAGTCAAGTGGTTTAAGGCTGTTGTCAACAGTTCTTAGCCCAACTCTATTATGGCTGAGAAACCAGGACCCAACATGTGGATCCCAAACAAATGAAGGAACTGGGTATGTCTAGTTTAATGAAAAGAAGGACTAGGGGAGACATGATAGCAGTCTTCCAATATCTCAGGGGTTGCCACAAAGAAGAGGGAGTCAAGCTATTCTCCAAGGCACCTGAGGGTAGGACAAGAAGCAATGGGTGGGAACTAATCGAGGAGAGAAGCAACTTAGAACTAAGGAGAAATTTCCTGACAGTTAGAACAATTAATCAGTGGAACAGCTTGCCTCCAGAAGTTGTGAATGCCCCAACACTGGAAGTCTTTAAGAAGATGTTAGATAACCATTTGTCTGAAATGGTATAAGGTTTACTGCCTAAGCAGGGGGTTGGACTAGAAGACCTCCAAGATCCCTTCCAACTCTGCTATTGTATTGTATTGAATAAGGTCAAAGAAATACCATGTTTCCCCTCAAAATAAGACTGGGTCTTATATTCACTTTTGCTCCAAAAGATGCATTGGGGCTTATATTCTGCTTAGGTCTTGTTTTCTGGAGTGCTAAATGCATCCGTCTGGTTGACGATCTTAACTGGATTTTATTTTGGGTGTAGGGCTTACCGAATTTTTCAGACTATAAGATGCACCATGATTTTGAAGAGGTACATTTTTTAAAAAAGGTTTTTGCACTATGCAGGCCTCCCAAACCCTCTGCAGAACCCGTTTTTTGCAAGAGAGAGAGGGGGGGGGGCACGCAGAGCTTTGGGAGGCTTGCAAAAACCCTCTGCACATCCATTTTTGCAAAGGGGGCGTAGTTTTGGGAGGCAAAAAAATACTGTATTCAATGTATAAGACGCACCCAGATTTTCACCTGATATATTATGAGCATCCTGAAAAAAGTCATGCTACGGCTTATTTTCCAATTGGGCCTTATTTTGGGGAAAACAGGGTACACAGGTTGTCCTTGACTTACAATCATTCGTTCAGTGACCCAAATTACAATACCACTGAAAACAGAGGTGGGTTCCTACCAGTTCGCACCTATTCGGTAGAACCGGTTCGTCAAATCTACCGAACCGGTTAGAAGAGGTTCCACCAGTGGACCCAGAAAGCAGGCCACACCTACAGAAGAGGTTCCAAAAAATTTTGAAACCCACCACTGACACACACACACACACATACAAAGACACACAGACAGACAGACTCACACAGAGAGAAAGAGAAAGAAAGGAAGGAAGAAAGAAAGAAAAAGTGAGAGAAAGATGAAAGAAAAAAAGGAAAAAGGGACAGAGATAAAAGGAAGGAAGAAGCGAGAGAGAGAGAAAGAAAGAAAACACATGGCCGGCAAGCCACTCCCACCAAGTCACATGGCCGGCAAGCCACTCCCACAAAGAAGGCCACACCCACAGAGTAGGTTCGAAAAAATTTTGAAACCCACCACTGACTGAAAAAGTGGCTTACGATCAATTTTTATATTCATGACTATTGAAACATCCCCATGGTCACCTGATCAAAATTTGGGGGCATGTATTTATGGCAATTGCACCGTCCTGGAGACAAATTTCTCGTGTCTCTAACTCACACTTGGCCAAATAAAATGTAAATTTAAAATTCTAATAGGATCACCATTTGTGACCTTCCCAGCAGACCTCTGACAAGCTGGGAGAAACAAGATTCATTGAATGATTGCATGATTCACTTAACAACTCAAGTGATTTGCTGAACTGTGACCAAAAGGACGCAAAATGGGGCAAAGCTCACTTAGCAACGGTGGTGGTTTGCAACAGAAATGTTGGGCTCAGCTGCGGCCGTATGTCGAGGACTGTATAATGAATTCTGCTCTGGATCTCTAGGATCGCGGTTGTGGTTGTTTATTCAGCTTGGCTGCATGCCATCAACTTGTCAAACACAATAAAAATTAGCCCGTTTTTAAAGATCCAACAAAACGTCAAGCCAATAGTTCTTTGAGATCTTGATCTGTAAATTAACTATTTTTTTATATCATCAGGTTTCTCCAGGAATGTTAATTTGGACCAACTAACGTTACACTGGATTGACTATTTTTTATCAGCTCTCAAAGGAATCCTGAATAGAGCCATCATTCCTTGCTTAAATGATATTGCATAAGTTATGATTGCCGGAATTGTACCTACATTTTTAGGTACAGAGGGAAGCTTTGTGAGGGATTATGTTACATTCTGGGGGAAAAAACCTCAAGCGGTTTCTTTCATGTGGCTTTACAAAAGTTCAGCTTGCAATTCAAAAGGAATTGTGCAAAACACCCCAAGTTTGAAATGCCCTCTTCAAAATACCTTCCAAAGGGGCGGAAACAAATTGTTTTGCCTTCCCAACAGCTGTTTTGTTCTCAAGAGGGGGCATTTTGTGACCCCTAGGCTGGAGTACTGCAATGTGCTCTACATGGGGCTGCCCTTGAAGAGTATTCGGCGACTTCAGCTAGTCCAGAATGCGGCCGCGCGAGCGATCGTGGGTGCACCTCGTTTCACCCACATAACACCTATCCTCCGCGAGCTGCACTGGCTACCTGTTGATCTCCGGGTACGCTTCAAGGTGCTAGTTGTCACCTACAAAGTCCTTCATGGTATTGGATCTGGGTACTTGAGAGACTGCCTACTGCCAATCACCTCCACTCGACCAATTAGATCCCACAGATTAGGCCTCCTCCGAGTTCCATCAGCCAGTCAATGTCGACTGGCAACCACGCGGAGGAGAGCCTTCTCTGTGGCAGCTCCGACCCTATGGGACGAGCTCCCCGTGGAGATTCGTACCCTCACCAGCCTCCAGACCTTCCGCATAGCCCTTAAAACCTGGCTGTCCCGACAGGCCTGGGGCTAAAGACCTTAACCCTGCCCGAATAGTATGAATGTTGTGCTTTTAATGATCTATTGTCTTATATGTAACTTGATTTGTCCTCCCCTCCCCCTGAACTGTGAGCCACCCTGAGTCCCCCCAGGGAAAAGGGCGGCATACAAATAAAGTATCTTATCTTATCTCAAATATATAGGTACCAAATGTACCCCAAAAGTATATTAAATTCAATTTCAAATCGACTCAAATCACAGCTAGATGAGAGAAGTTGTGCAAACTGTATTTATATAACGTCGTGTTGCAGGTATCCTATTGCGAGAACCTAAATCCCCGAAGCCAAAGTTTTGGAAAATCAAGTTTTTCTAGAAGCACCAGCTCATGTAACTAAAGCTACAAGCTGCGATTAGTGAAGGAAATATTCTGAAGATGTGCAATATTAACAAGGAACAGAAGCAGTGCTAATCCTCTGTTGTAAGCAGTAAATAAAATATGAGCGCTTGGCACATTTTAGTTCAAGAGGAGCATAATAGAGTTCTTGTACTGCATTAGGATCTCAGAACAAACATTGCTTTGCTTTCCATAAATTCTTGAAATTTCCTCCCATCGCTGGCCGTAATAAAAATGATATTATTGTTCCTAACAAAATACCGCAATTCAAAGCAATCAACGACATTGTTAGAACTTGGTTAATAAATGTAAAGGTAAAGGTTCCCCTTGCACATGCGTGCTACTCGTTCCTGACTCTAGGGGGCGGTGCTCATCTCCGCTTTGAAGCCGAAGAGCCAGCATTGTCCAAAGACGTCTCCGTGGTCATGTGGCCGGCATGACTAAACGCTGAGGGCGCACAGAACGCTGTTACCTTCCCGCCAAAGGTAGTTCCTATTTTTTCTACTTGCATTTTTACGTGCTTTCGAACTGCTAGGTGGCAGAAGCTGGGACAAGTAATGGGAGCTCACTCCGTTACGCGGCGCTAGGGATTCGAACCGCCGAACTGCTGACCTTTCTGATCGACAAGCTCAGCGTCTTAGCTCATGAGCTACCTCGTCCCTGTACATGCAAGCTTGCACCCTCTCAAGGATTGTGAACAACTCATGACCTTCTACTCATCTTACATGGCCGTGTCACAGCAGAAAGAATGAATCAGCAATCCACCATGAGCTTCTTCCAACATTTCACTCAGCAGCTGCTCACTTACCTCTAGGTTGGTTGGTTAAAATGCCATATATAGGCATTTCGTCTAAGATCAAACCAATACATCAGACAGGTCTCTATGTAAAGGAGGAATGTCCAACTGTGGCAACTTTAAGACTTATGGACTTCAGGAATTCTCCAGCCAGCCATGAAGTCTGAAAGTTGCCAAGGTTAGACACCTGTTCTAAACCCCCCCCCTCTCTTCCCACACCAACACACTCCGAGTCAAAGATACTTTCCGGAATTTATTAACAGACAGGCAGGTCCTTGGCAGCAAGCCAGCACAGATAAGCCGTGGCAGCAATCCAACACAGATAAGTCGTGGCAGCTATCCAGCCTGCCAAGCTCACAATTCTCCAACATTAGTTCCTGCGTTGACTTCTGCAAGAGGGGCGTGTGCACAAGCAGTCCTTTTTATAGTCTGGAGAGGAGCCTAATGACCCCCAGCTGAGTGCAATTACCTCCTGTACTTGCGCAACTGTTCCTGACGCCTATTAGCTCTTCGTTGCCGGGCATCCAGGAACAACTCACTGCTGGCGTCTGGATCACTTTCCCTTGTCTCCTCTCCACTGGTCCAAGGCTCAGGTGCCTCCTGGTGGCCAACCAGCCTCTCTGTGCCCTGCTCAGAGTCAGAACCCTGTCCAGGGTCCTCCACATCCTCCAGAGCCGACTCATAGGGCCCCTCGCTGTCGGAGTCTGGTGGCAGCTCCAATGGCTCCTGCTGGGCCACAACAGACACCCTGATGTAAATAATTCAATTCAATCATAATAGAGCTGGAAGGGACCTGGGAGGTTTCTAGTCCAGCCCCCTATTCAGGCAGGAGACCCTATACAATTTCAGATAAATAGTTGCCCAATCTCTTACAAACCTCCAGTGATGAAGCACTCACAACTTTTGATTAATTGTCCTCACTGTAGGAAGTTTCTCCTTAATTCCAGGCTGCTTCTCTCCTTGATTAATTTCCATCCATTGTTTCTTGTCCTGCCCTCTGGTGCTTTGGAAAATAGGTTGACACCCCCCACCCTTTGTGGCAGCCCCTCTAAACTGGAACACTGCTATCATGTCAGCTACACCCACACACACCTGGGTTGTAACCTTTTTTCTAAGCACATATGGGGAATGCACATGTACCCCCTTCTCCTTGGCACCGTTGCCGCTCCCCCAATTAACCAGAAACAATCTCCAACTGGCGAGCCTCATTTGCGCACGCCAGCTGCTGGGAGCGCAGCCTTGGCGAACTGCGCACCCAGGTGCCCCTACAGAGCCTGAATGCTTCCCCCTCCTTCCCTCCCAGCCATTATGCCACATCCTCCTTCTTTACGGCGGAACAGGCGCGAGGTGAAAGGGGAACGAAAGACTTCTCCGGAGCATAAATGAAACCAAGGAAAAAGCAGGCTGGGAAAACACCTGATTTTTATTTTTATTTTTTTTGAAAAAGCCAGAGCTAATGGGACAGCCGACAGAGAAATCTGCTTTTTTTTTTTTTTGCCCTCCATCTGTCCACTCAGTGGCACACAAAGCATTTGCAGTAGGAGTTAGAGACGCTATTAAGTGATTAGCCAGATTCCTAGGGACATTTTAACCCACCCACCCACCCACCCCCCAAAAAGAAAAACACAGCCAGTGTACAAAGAATTCAAAAGGTTGGCTTGCTTCTGGCAGCAGGTCGGAACAATGAACGCTTTCAAAAGGCCCCTTCTCTCCCCCCAAGGATACAGCCAGTAAAGAATAAGAGAAAGCAAAAACTATAGGGAATAGAGGACACGCGGAGGGGGGCCTTCCCACCCTGTGAGGAACCCCCCCCCCTTTCCCTTCTGCTAATCCCTCTTTTCAAAATGCCAAAGGAGATTTGCATCAAAATAAGGGAGAGCAGCAGGCAAAAGATCTTGAAAAGTCACATCCATCCCTGGGAGCAGCTGTTCAATTTGGGGGGGGGGGGGGGCGAGATTGGATTCTTCCCAGCGCAAATAGGTCAGGAGGGGGGCCTGCAGGAAAGGCTTCCACGTGCCAAAGCAGAAGAAGGATGGACGGACATCCGGACATCCGTGGGGTGGCGGGGGGGGGGGAGATAATGCAAGAAAACTAGGAGTCTTAAAGAAAGAAGCTGGAAAGAAGCAGTCCAAGAATGATTTGGAAGGAAAAGATACTTAAAAAATTTTTTTTTAAAAAAGAGAGAGGGAGAGAGAAAGGAGGAGGAAGAGGCAATGTAGAAATTAATAGAGGAGAATATTTTGCAGGCCAGGGGTGAGCTGTGGGTTATCACCCAGCCCTCTCCCAGGGAAATGAAATGCCTTAGGAAATGTTGAAAAGGCAGAATATTATATTTCCCTGGGTGTGAAAGGGAGAAACGATTTAAAGAGAAACTTCCTGCCTCCCAACCCCTTTTGTCAATGGGCCATTAAGAAGGCCAAGCTAGTCCCTTTACATAATAAAGAGTTCTCCCCTTCAGCTCCAGGGGGATGGGATTAAGGCATGATAATATTAGCCCTATACCCAACTCGCCACATGGCATCTGAGCGCTCAACCAAACCTGGATTCAAAACGCAGGCTAGAGAGTTGCCCCCACATGGCCCCATGGGAGTCTTGACAACCCATCAGAATACCAGCTAAAGATCAAAGGCCAGAGGGGGATAAAACCAGGGACTCAGCATCTCAGTCCTCCCTTCTCTTCTTCTCCACCAACATTGAAGCATGTGATCACCTTTTCTGTTCAGGAGCTCAAGCCATGTGGTCCTGTCCACCATTAAAACCATCTTTCCAAGCAGCCTCCATGTCTCCAGTGTCTTTTTCCCCACTTGGAGCCGAACCCAGAAGGACATTTCTTTCAACAGGGTCCTGAAAAGGTTCGCCATCATCACTGCGTTAGGGTTTCTTCGATGATTATGGTGTATCTCGTTTATTCACCATGTTTGTTACTACCAGGATGGCACTATGCTTCATTTGAAACAGGCCAATGTTTCTCAACCCTGGTGACTTTTACGACGTGCGAACTTCAACTCCCAGAATTCCTGAGCTAGCCCCTCCTGGCTCAGGAATTCTGGGAGCTGAAGTCCACAGGTCCTGAAGTTGCCATCATTGCCAACCCTTACGCTAGAAGGACTTACATACACTACTACCATCCTCCCACAAAAACCTGGAAAAAAATTCCCCCAGCTATTTATTTTGTTACAAAAGGAAAGCTCGGGTGATTTATGGACTGAATTAATTGGAACTATACACAATAGATCTGAGAATAGCTCAAAGCCGAGTGGAGCCTGCCCTAACTCCATGTAGCATGTAGCATCTTAGGCCGGTGTCTTAACCAAGTCATTATTTATGACCAAGCAGCTGGCAAGGAAGCCGTTTCAAACAAAAGCCCACCTTGAAGAGGAGGCACAAGCTTCACATCTGCATTTTCTGCCTATTATCTCCATTCAGATCCCTGATCTTGTCTTTATTGGGCTCCTCCTTTGAACCCGAAGTGGAAAGATTTCTAAGCGGTTTGGAACTCAAGTTATTCTAAACAACCGCTGGTTTTAACTAGTCTCCATAGTAGATAATATTTGTAGCTCAGGGTTGAACTGATGGCGTACTGTATTTTTGGGAGTATAAGACGCACCTTTTTCCCCTCAAAAAAGAGGCTGACAATCTGGGTGCGTCTTATACCCTGAATACAGTATTTTTTGCCTCCTGGAACACCGCCCCCTTCACCAAAATGGCCATGCAGAGCCTTTAGGAGGCTTCCAGAATGGGCCGTTTTTTGCTCAATTTTGCCTTCTCCCCCCAGCCCCCAGGAGCACTCTATAAGCCGCCTAAAGGCTTTGTTTTGACAAAAAACGGGCCCATTTTTGTGAAAAATGGGCTGTTTTCTGCTCGTCGCCCCCCCCACACCGCCCAAGATCATTCTACAAGCCTCCTAAAGGCTATTCATGCCCTTTTTTGAAAAAAATAAATAGGCCAGTTTTCGCAAAAAAATGAGCCATTTTGGGGAGGTATGCAGAGTGCAAAAACTTTTTTTTTAAATTTGCCTCTGCAAAATCTTGGTCCATCTTATACTCCAAAAAATACAGTAGTTTGGTAATGAAACGTCTGCAAGAAAACCACCAAGCTCAGAGAGCACCAAGGACCTCACAGTTAAACTAGACCGTTGAATAAAGTTGTCTGTGATTATACAAGACGCTAAACCAAAGAACTGAGTACAGATTACAGAGCATAGTAGCTGAATGATAAGATAAGGGTAGTGCAGTGGCCTAGAGGTGGAGCTCTCGCCTCACAATCAGGAGGTTGTGAGTTCAATCCTAGATAGAGGCAGACTGAGAAATATATCTACTGAACTAAACTGCCTACTGGCAACAAGAAAGGCATCCAGCCATTAAAACATCCAGTTTGCTCGTTCTGTTGCCCAACTTCCACCCCGCAAGGGATTATGGGGTCGTTAAATGATGATGATTAGCTGAATGATAAGATAATGTTTTATTTTCATTTTGGGAGGGGGGTGAACACATTGGCACACGTTAAATGCTCTGTAAAGAATGAACACACCTGAAAAGCCACACATTCTGTTTTTATAGAATTCCATCTCTCCACTAATTTGCAACTACTGCTGGTCAGAGCTACTTAAACTCCGATTTAGCAATAGCAATAGCAATAGCAGTTAGACTTATATACCGCTTCATAGGGCTTTCAGCCCTCTCTAAGCGGTTTACAGAGTCAGCATATTGCCCCCAACAATCCGGGTCCTCATTTTACCCACCTCGGAAGGATGGAAGGCTGAGTCAACCTTGAGCCGGTGAGATTTGAACCACTGAACTGCAGATAGCAGTCAGCTGAAGTGGCCTGCAGTACTGCACCCTAACCACTGCGCCACCTCGGCTCTTAGATTTGCTTTTCAAAAGCCTGCCTCATAGAGATCTGATTCACACAAACTCCTACCCTATAACCATAAGACGAGCAATTCATGCTCATTCAATTCAAAACAAAGTTTTTTTTTTAAAAAAACCAGTTCATTCTTAGCTTGGCATTAGTTGCGAAGAATGTCACTGCTCCCATCACTAATTAAATGATCATACATGGCCAGTTTTTAAAGGTTCTCATCAAGAATGGGAGGGATAGATTCCTGAGCGCCTACTTCTTAAAAGAAGTTCGGGATGTGGTGGCTCAGTGGCTAAGACGCTGAGCTTGTCAATCAGAAAGGTCGGCATTTGCGGCGGTTCAAATCCCTAGCACCACATAACGGAGTGAGCTCCCGTGACTTGTCCCAGCTTCCGCCAACCTAGCAGTTCAAAAGCATGCAAAAATGCAAGTAGAAAAATAGGGACCACCTTTGGCGGGAAGGTAACAGTGTTCCATGCGCCTTCGCCGTACAGTCATGCTGGCCACATGACCACGGAGATGTCTTCGGATAGTACTGCCTCTTCGGCTTTGAAATGGAGATGAGCATCGACCCCCTAGAGCCGGGAACGACTAGCACATATGTGCGAGTCCTTTACCATTTACTTCTTCTTAAAAAATATTTTTAAATCTTGATTTTTTAAGTCGGAGAACTATTCTATAGATCAGCACGCACGACCCCCAAACTTTGGGACACCAAAGACCGTGGACAGAGATTTTTTACGTGGACCAGAGGGGACGTGGTTTCATGGGCTGCCTACATCCCATGGATGAGGCTTCGCTTGTTTACATGAACTTGTTTCTGGCCTGCCGTGGCTCGATGCCAATCCACGGACCTGGAGTTGGTGACCCCTGCTACAGATTTCTTGCTGGACAACATATAGGTCGGTGATGGCTAACCTTTTCAGACCGAGTGTTGGAAGCGGCATGCATGCGGCAAGGCACGCATGTGCACCTGACCCCCCCCCCAAAAAATGCAACGCACCTGTGGTCCCTGTGCATGCGCTCTGCACACATGTCCTGTGCACATGTGGCAGAAACCCAAAGACCAGGGGGGCAATGGGAAGCATGCGCAGCGGAGCTGAACTGGGGCGACAGCTTGCATGCCCTCAGAGAGGGTGATGTGTGCCACCTCTGGCACACATACTATAGGTTCACGCCATCACGGGTCTAGGCTGCTGAGCTGCCCTCTTCTCGTCCCCATTAATTCCGTCTTAAAGACTCAAGGAAATATTTTTAAGATGTAGGGAAACCTTTGAAGCAAATCCAGCTGAAATTTCCCAGGATTAGTGGCAGCCACTAAGGGGTTTGCCATCCCTATCGTTTTCACCCCGTTCTGCCAAAACAAACACACCCCAAAACCCTTGAAAGCTTTCTTGACATATTCCCTTTAGAGCTTATATTGTTGAATCTTCCATTAAACTGGATCAATTCGACTCTAATCCTATCACCTCTGAATAGCTGGATTGAAACAAATCCTAGCTGACTTGCACAATGCTGTGATCTCTCTTCTCTTCGGGCATCTGGGCCTGGCAATTCTGGGCATCTGGTTCTTATATAATCTGGGGGCACACACACACACACACGTGTCAGAGAGAAGCACCAAAAGTGCTAAAAGAAGAGACACTGGAGCAGGAAGCAGCATTCTCTTGCAAAAAAAGAAAATGGCAATTTCAATCCCCCAGGGTGATGTGATCAAAATTTCAAACACTTGTTAACCGACTCATATTTATGACGGTTGCAGTGTTCCGGGGTGATGTGATCCCCTTTTTGTGACCTTCTGACAAGCAATTACCTCCAATAGATCGATCAGGTCCCACAGATTAGGCCTCCTCCGAATTCCATCCGCCGGCCAATGCCGACTGGCGACTACCCGGAGGAGAGCCTTCTCTGTGGCTGCTCCGACCCTTTGGAACGAGCTCCCCGTGGAGATTCGAATCCTCACCACCCTCCAGGCCTTCCGCAAAGCCCTTAAAACCTGGCTGTTCCGACAGGCCTGGGGTTAAAGAGCTTTTGCCCCCCTTCTCGAATGGTATGATTGTTGTGTGTTTTTAAATTTTGTATTGTTATGTTCGTCTTTTTTCCCCCCTGTCTGTACCTCCTTCCCTGATTGAATTGTGAGCCGCCCTGAGTCCCCTTCGGGGAAAAGGGCGGCATATAAATGTAATAAATCCAATCCAATCCAATCCAATGTCAACGGGGAAGCCCTATTCACTTTAACAGCTGTCTTGCTAACTTAACTACTGCAGTGATTCATTCACTGTGGCAGGAAAGGTTGTAAAATGAGGCACTTAACGACTATCTTACTCAGCAGCAGAAACTTGGGGCTCAATTATGGTCGAAAGTCAAGGAGTGTACCTCTTACTCCTTCCTTCCCCTATTCTAGAGTTCCATGTTCAGTGAAATCTCTTCTGATTCTACCAGTGTTTCTCAACCTTAGTAACTTGAAGATGTCCAAACTTCAACTCCTAGAATTCCCCAGCCAGCATTCGCTGGCTGGGGAATTCTGGGAGTTGAAGTCCGGACATCTTCAAGTTGCCAAGGTTGAGAAACACTGGATTATACCAATGCTAATCCCTTCTAGTGGAACTTGGCCTCATTTTTGGAACTTTTTGGCGCCTTTTTTCGGCCCTTTGCAGGCCTTTTTTCTATCCATATGCGAGGGTTTTTTGGCCCTTTTTCAAGGCTTTTTTGGACTGTTTTTTTGGGGGGTTGGCCCATTTGTTTGGCTTTTTTGACCCATTTTTAGGGTTTTTGGCCTGTTTTTGAGGTATTTCTTGGCCCATTTTGGAGGCTTTTTGGCCCATTTTGAGGCTTTTTGTGGCCTGTTTTTGAGGCTTTTCTTGGCCTGTTTCTGAGGCTTTTTTTTTGTGTGTGAGTAAAATGTTTTTATTTTCCATTTTTCATTTTCATACAGTCACTGTGCATAGCCGGGGCCATACAACATTAAACAATAATCACAGCAATTCCTCTTGTCAACAATACCCCCCAAAATACAAACCCAATATACCTCTTCCACTCTCCATACACCTCTTTCTTCCGCCCCCTCCAACTTTCTATCTTCCCTCCATCATCCCCCTCTACCCTACTCCCCCTCTACCACTCCTCTCTCCCAGTCCACTCCCTCCCTTCCTTCTCACCCTCCCTCCCATCCTCTCTCCCGCCCTCTCTACCCCTCTTTCTTCTATCCCACTCCTCCTCCCCTTGGTGTATTTCTACTAAAGTGGTCCGAATAAAAAGCCTTGAAAACAGGCCGAAAAAAGCCTCAAAAATGGGCTGAAAAAAACTCCCCAAAAAGGCCTGAAAAAGGCCCGAAAATGGAGCGCATGGTGGGCAAAAAATGAACAGTGGGTGGGCAGGGCATTGGCACTATATTCGGTCCATAAGACGTACGGATATTTTCACTCCCTTTTGGGAGACAAAAAAAAAGTTACGTCTTATGGTCCAGTGTTTCTCAACCTTGGCAACTTGAAGATGTCCGGACTTCAACTCCCAGAATTCCCCAGCCAGCGAATGCTGGCTGGGGAATTCTGGGAGTTGAAGTCCGGACATCTTCAAGTTGCCAAGGTTGAGAAACACTGTTATAGTCTGAGAAATACAGTAATTCTCCGGCAGCTGGATTATTTCAGCTGTCTGCCAGAAATTCTCATGTTGCACAGAAGGTGGAACTCTAGACGCTCAACTCTCTCTCTCTCTGCTCCAAGCTTCAGCCTTGGAAGCAATCGTGCTTATAAAATCAACAGATTTAAGGAGGTTGTTGCACGGGCACCAAAGGGACAGAGAAACGAAAACAAGTGATTCCGTTTAGGAAAATGATGCCCACGCTGTCGGGGGGAGGAGATTAATGGAAGATTGTTTTCCAAGATGAGTAAGCGCCTTGAGTTTTAACCTCTTTATCCAGCCTCCTTTCCAACATGCACACCCACAATGTTTGGGCCCTTGGAAAACAAAATTCCTCACCCCACGCACGGACCTGAGTCACCCCCCACAGAAAAGATCTTGTCTCTTTGACTGTTTTTTATACGGAGTGGCAACCTTGGCCCATTTCGGCATTTAAACTCGCAAGTTCAAAACTCTGCCCAACTGCAATCTGCCTTCCAGCTGACAACGCAATGCAGGCATTTTCATTATTTCATTATCTGCCTGGAACAGAGATCCTGCCTTCCTACTATAAATCTCTATAAACTGGCAGCTTCCTTCTCGGAGCACAAATCGAATCCAGATCAGCGAGGGTACCGTTCTATTACAGAACAGAATGAAAGCCAAAGGATGCTTTGTCTTAAACCTAGCGACCAAATGGCGCGAGGCTGAAAGGCAGGAGAGAAAATGAGAGAATTTGCGCCGACTCGGGAAACTCAAAATTGCCCAAGGAGCTTCTGATTCTGTTCTACAGAGGAATCATTGAGTCTGTCTTCTGCACCTCCGTAACTGTCTGGTTTGGTTCTGCAACCCAACAAGGCAGGCAGACGTCAGAGGATAATCAGAACTGCAGAAAAAACAATTGCTATCAACCAGGGGTGGGTTTCTTGCCCCGTTCCAACCGGTTTGGTTGGAACGGGGCCGGCGGTGTCCTCGTGCACGCACGCGGTGCACGCATGCATACTAGCATCTGCGCGACGCTCCAGCTGCTCCTGGACGATCGCGCAGGCGCTGTATGCGTCCTGCGCATGCGTAGAAGCGCAGAACTCGTCAAAACCGGGTAAGGACCGCGGGTGGGCGGGCGCGCCCTTTGCCGTTCCCGGAAGTTACTTACTTCCGGGTTCGGCGACCAACCGGTTCGCAGGGACCGCCGTGAACCGGTTGAAACCCTCCCCTGCTATCAACCTGCTTTCCGCTGAGGACACTGCATGAGTAAGAAAGAGGGTGGTTAAAATATCTACAAACCCCTCGAAATCCTGGACATAAATTGTTTCAACTCCTACCCTCAAAACGACACTATAGAGCACTGCACACCAAGACAACTAGACACAAGGATAGTTTTTTCCCTGAAAAAACATCACTCTACTAAACAAATAATTCCCTCAACACTGTCAAACCATTCACTAAGGCTACGTTACTATTACTATTAATCTTCTTATCATTCCTATCATCCCTACCCTCCCACTTATGACTTCAGGACTGTAACTTTGTTACTTGTAGCGTTACAATTTATATTGTTTCCTGATTGCTTATTTGCACCCTATGACTATCATGAAGTGTCATACCTTATGATTCTTGACAAATGTATCTTGTCTTTTTATGTACAGTGAGAGCATATGCACCAAAGACTAATCCCTTGTGTGTCCAATCACACTGGGCCAATACAGAATTCCATTCTAGTCTGTTTTGTTCTATTTTAAAAGGAGGGCTGCGTCAACTCTCAATGAAAAATTGCCTCTTCCAAGTCTTTCTCCCCACACCCCCTCCATGTCACAACCGAACATACCAAGTTGCCACTGAAATCTGTGCCCGAGATATACAGCCTGACCTAAATCCATCAAACTGTTATCAGCTGGACTGTGGAGTTTTGCTCTCTTTTTTTGAAACCATTTGCCACTTCTGATTATTTTGTGCATTTTCTTTTCAACCAACGAAAACATGGATTTTTGCACAGTTTGCGGTGGTGGGTAAAAGAGTCCCATCTCTCTTTTGACAGCCCGACAAAGATGGTTGTATAAGTATTGGTGGAAAAAAACCAATCATTTTATCTGTTGTGCGGTAGTTTGTCAGTGTCAGGAGCAATACTTTATTTTAGTCCCTTAATGGCGAACCTATGGCATATGTGCCACAGGGTAACAGGTCTGCAGTCATATTCCTTTTCGGATCTTTCTCTCTTAATTTACTATGCTGTTTCATTACTGGGGTAATTGGGAGGGGGAATAGTAAGGAGTAGAATTGGAGAATGCGTTGTTGTCAAAATAGAACATTCCTTTCTAGAAGCCCAAGGTCATCCTTTGTCTCTGCACCTGACCGGAACTAGACGGGTGGAAATGCTAGTGTGGCAGGGGAAGATTGGACCATGGGATGGTCTTGTGGGTGTGTGGTGGGTTTCAAATTTTTTTAGAACCTCTTCTGTAGGTGTGGCCTGCTCTGTGGGAGTGGCTTGCCAGCCATGTGACTGGGTAGGAGTGGCTTGCTGGCCATGTGACCAGGTGGGCATGGCCAACTTGTAAAATGTGGTGAAACTCACTTAACAATGCTCTTGCTTAGCAACCAAAATGTTGGCTCAGAAACTCTGGTATTTGAAGTATGCAAGTCTTAAAGCTGTCAAGTTACAAGACCCTTGCATCCCTAACCCTTTAGAAAAAAACCCCAGGGGGGTTCAAAATTAACAGTTTTAAGACTTGTGGACTTCAACTCCCAGAATTCCTCTTCTCGCTCTTCATCTTGATGATGTGCGGACGGGCGGGGGGAGGGAGCTGGAACCGGTTCTAAACGGCACTGTAGATTTGTGGAACCTCTTCTATAGAAGAGGTTAGAACTGGCAGGAACCCACCCCTGATGTGGGGACAAGATCATGAACTTTCAACTGGGTGGGAACCCCAGGAAGCTTTCAGATTCGGCTTTCCCACAGATGTACCAACATGTCTCTCTTACTAAATTGGAACTCTGAGGAAAGCCCTGCCTTGGACTCTGGTTTAATTCTGGATGATATTTGGAAGGCTGACACAGGTGGCCTCTCTGCTGGCATGTGATCCATTATCCCAGCTCAGCTCCGTCACACACGTATGCATACCTCCCGCCAGCCAGTTGATTTTTGGGTCTCTGCCACTCATGTGGGAGATGCGCGCATGCTAGGCCCCGAATGGGCTGGGGGGGGATGCGGTGCCCCCGGTGCCTCATTTTTTGGTCCTAGAAGGCTTCAGGGAGGCCTGCTAGGCCCAAAACGAGGTGCGTGGGGGGGGATGGTCACTCACACATGTGCAGGGGGTGGGGCGCAGCCACATTGCATTATGGGTGTGGCCACATGTGCGCACTGGCATGCACGCACACACTTCCGGCACGCGAGGAGAAAACAATTCGCCATCGCTGTTCCAGTTGAAGTGTTTGAAATCCACAACATAAAAAATCATGCAAAAGAAGTAACTTGTCTTCCTAGCGGCCTATCTGATATATGAGAATTCTCCTTCCTTACAAAGCATGGTTGTTGTTGTTTTTAAATTTAAAAAAAATGGCCCGCAAGCATTTCCTCATCACAGATGTTTAGTCCAGTGTTTCTCAACCTTGGCGACTTTAAGTCCTGTGGACTTCAACTCCCAGAATCCCCCAGCCAGCATAGCTGGCTGGGGAATTCTGGGTGTTGAAGTCCATAGGACTTAAAGTCGCCAAGGTTGAGAAACACTGGTTTAGTCACTGCGGGTTGTTGTTTTTTTTTCAAACTTGTCAACCTGCTGGCTGGGGAATTCTGGGAGTTGAAGTCCACCCCTCTTAAAGAGTGACAGATACGGCACCACCATAAATCCGGCGGCAGCTGCAACCTAAAAAAAATAAAACCGCTGGTAGAGGAAGCAGGAAGGGGAATGCTTTCAATGCAGGTGTCCTAGGTATCTTTTACTAGGCGGGCATGAATCAAAGCCTGACATTTTTAGAGCCTGCATCTCAATGCCACTGCAGTACAAGTCGGGAGTCCTGCTTTCTGCGGATTCTGTGGTGCACATTGAATGAGTTAGCATTCCGACGCCGTTTCAATCACCCCACATCCATTCGCCAGCTGATTTCGGAAGAGCAAGAGGGCTCCTGGCCCTCAGCATCGTTTCCCTTGCGTTACCCATAAAGCAATAAAGGTGGGATAAAAATCCAATAGGGAAAAAGAAGTGCCTAGGTCAGGGGTGTCAAACTCAAGGCACGTGGCCCGGATCCGGCCCACGGGGTGCTTAGGTCTGGTCCACGGGGCCGACCTGGGAACAGCGAAGGGCCGGCCTGCAGTGCCTCTGCTAAAAAAACGGATTATTGCAGGAAGCAATCTCAAGTCTTATAAGAAAATAACCCATGTGCTTGCAGAATGAACCCCTGGCCCATTTAAGCCCACCAGTCTATTCCGAAGTGGCCAACCGCACAAGGCAGTTTTACCACTCTATCATCAGGTGAACTTCAGTGTCACTCACACTGACCTCGATAACAGCCATTGATCTCCATGACTTTTTGAATCAGTCTTACAGATAACAACAGCCCCTTCAGAGTCAGCCTATTGCCCCCAACAATCAGGGCCCCTCATTTTACCCACTTCGGAAGGACGGAAGAAGGCTGAGTCAACCTTGAGCCTGGTGAGATTCAAACTGCTGAATTGCAGGCAGACGGCCGTCAGCAGAAGTAGCCTGCAGTACTGCACTCTCACCACTGCGCCACCACAGTTCTACCTGTGCCACCATGGCTCATTAGCAATAGCACTTAAGATTTATATATATAAATCTTATACACACACACACACCCTATTTCCCTGAAAATAAGACAGCCCCAGATAATAAGCCCAATGGGGCTTTTGAGTGCATGCACTAAAATAATCCCTCCCTGAAAATATTGCATCACAGCAGCAGCCATGAGGTGACCACGCTCACTGCCTCCTGCAACTCAAAAATAATAAGACCTCCCTGAAAATAAAGCTGTGCTTATTTCACGGGTCAAAAGACAATAAGACCCTGTCTTATTTTGGGGGAAACACAGTGTATGAGCCATAACAAATTCTTTACCAACTTGATATCGTGCAGACACGGTGGGAATCTCACTCTGCAGGATTGTCATACTCCAGATCCAGGAGCTGAGGTGGCGCAGTGGTTAAATGCAGCACTGCAGGCTACTTCAGCTGACTGCAGTTCTGCAGTTCGGCTGTTCAAATCTCACCGGCTCAGGGTTGACTCAGCCTTCCATCCTTCCGAGGTGGGTGAAATGAGGACCCAGATTGTTGTTGGGGGCGATATGCTGACTCTGTAAACCGCTTAGAGAGGGCTGAAAGCCCTATGAAGCGGTACATAAGTCTAATTGCTATTGCTAATTGCTATTTTGGCTGGAGGATTTTGTAAGTAGGCGAAAGGAGATGCGTCCACTCCAGACGTCTAATTTTCCTGTCCGTATTTCGGATGCCCTACTGACTGTAGCAGGAAGTCTTGAGGCTGAATATCTATCTGCTCCTGGTATACCCGGCAGTTTTCTATGACTGCATCCACACGTTCAGTGAAATCACCACCATAAACCATAATTTATTAACTGAATCACAACAGGTTGGGCTTGCTGACCTCAAGAATCTTTGGAGGCATGTAAACATGATTTATGGGCAACAGCGTCTGAGCTAACACATTGCAATGAGATGTAAAGGGTGTGTAAAAGTTAGGATGTACGGTGCAAAGCCAAAGCTGTCCTTCAGCCTTCCAAAAACCATTGTTCATAATTGCCATATTGTAAAAAAACCCTATCATTATCATCACCACCACCATCATCATTCTATCCATTGTCTATCCACTGAACGATGAAGGCCTCTTCTGAATTTTCCCAACCAATATGCTCTTGAGAGCACCCACATCAACTATGGCTCAATCAACAATGACTTAAGACAGGGATGTCAAACTCGTTTCGTTGAGGGCCGCATCAGGGTTGTGTTTGACCATGGGGGAGGTGGGGGAGGCGTGGCCAGCTTGACGTCACTCATGTTGCGATGGCCTCCTGCAGCCCTCTGCCAGCAAAAATGGAGCTCGGGGAGTGCACGCTGCCCCCCCCAAGCTCCGATTTTGTTGACAGAGGGCTGCAGGAGGCCGTCACAGCCCAAAACGAAGCTAGGGGGGCAGGGACTGATGTTATGCTGGAAGAGGCACTGCGGGCAGGTCTTCACTGTTTCTGGGCCAGATGTAAGCGGTTCCACCACAAAACCGCGGTAGACTAAAGCGCGCTCGACGAAAGCGCGTACGTGACGTCATCACAGCGCGACGAAAACAGCACGCTGTGAGCGGTAAACTTAAAATTAACGCGTAAATCTAAACCTAACCCCCCCAAACCTAACCCTAAACCTAACCCTAAACCTAACCCTAAGCCTAACCCTAAACCTAACCCTTAACCTAACGCTAACCCTTAACCTAACCCTAAACCTAACCCTAACGCTTAACGTAACCCTAAACCTAACCCTAACCCTTAACCTAACCCTAACCCTTACCTTTACGTGACTCGGCTTGCTTTAATTTAATTTTAATTTTAATTTAATTTATTTTTAATTTTATTTGTCGCGCTGCTGATGACGTCACGTACGCGCTTTGATCGGGCGCGCTTTAGTGGACCGCGGTTTTGACGGGTCACGGATGTAAGCAACCTGCAGGCTGGGGCCTGGTGTCTGACACCCCTGATCTAAGAGAAAGCAGATCCAAGAGTAATCTTTCTTGCAGTCCCAACAAGCCCTGCTGAACGCCAACAAAACTTATTTCTGAGTCGTCACAGAGACCTGAGTTTTCCCTTTGAAATTAAGCTTCCTATTCTTTTTTTCCTAGCAATCTGCTTATTTCCAGGAACTGCAACCCGTAGTTGGATATAAATATGCCATCCTTTTCAATGGAAGAGCAACGGTGCGTCACTGGGTAGCCGAGTTGCTATTTGTCTCCTCGTCATGCTATGATCAAAACAAGGCATCGCTCCAACCTCCCCCACTCTGTGAACTTCCAAGATGCATTCTGCCTTAGCTTCCTCAGTTGTGCATCCCCCTTGAGTGCTAAATTTAGAAAACTGTGCAATACACAGACACGGGCATATTATGGGACACGGGCATCAAAATTGGCAAAGAAAGCCAAAACAAGCCTCTTAATCCATTCGCTGAGAAAAGAAGGCTAAAGACACACCCCAGCCCGGGAAGGAAAAACACCAGCCAGCCAAGACAACATTAAAATTGCTGTCTCTGTGGTTTTCCTTTCTGATCTTGATTAATCGGATCTTGTTTCGATTTCCCACCATTTCTCTCCGTTCTTCTCCTGGGCCGCAGATAAGCAGAGAGTCACCAGCTCAAATTAAAGGGAAGCAATATAATGAGAACCTCTTAATATTGATTATCCTAAAATTGTTGCAGGTTCAGATTGTTATTTTTGGAGCAATTTAGCAGTGTGGGAATCTGGCTTTCCACAGCCTGAAATCCCTGAAATAATTATATTATTATTTAAAAGGCAAGGCATAAGGACATTAGATTTAGCTTTAAATGTTAGCTGATCACACTTTTGGAAGATCCTAATTTGACCATTCTAATCTCCACGATTATATTACTAGAAGTCAATCACCAAGTTTGGAATAACCAAACTGATCCTATGTAAGACCAAATTACTAAGCACCTTCAAGTTTATATTGACTCTGAGCAACCCCATAAGGAGATCCCACTCCTACCCACCCCGCCAATGATCTATTGTTAACCTGCCCAACTTGGCATCTCTTCAAAATGTCTTGAAATTCTGGGGACTGAATTTCAAGATACCTGGGGCAACACCTGGCTGGATAAGGCCATTACATCAGAATTTATCCTTTGGCCAGGAAGAAAAGTGACCAGCCGGAAGTTTACTGACTAGCTTTTTACTCACAATATATGTGCTAAATATATGCTGAAAACTCAGCAGCTGTGTGCATCCCCAAGTTTTATTGGGGTTCAATGAAATAGGTTTTTAGCCTCTTGGATTATGGTAGACTCAAAGCATGGGGGGGCAGCGCATTGTGCAAGCTCATCAAATAGTTCAATTCAGTAACTAGAATCAGTCAATGGCGTTCATACAAACCAGTAGATCTGTCCATTCCTACTTCCAATAGAAACCTGAATCCGGGTATCCTTGGTCCTTCACCACTTCCTCACATTGTTCCTTTCTGCTCAAGCCTATTTGCTTTGCGATAACCTTTCCCTGAACTGAGATTACAGCAGCCCCAACACCATTAATGCACTTATCTAGGAATTACGGCCAATAAGGCTGGAAAAAAAACAGAGCAGTGGGTCAGCTGACTTCAAAAGTTTCAAAATGTACAGCGATTTAGTGACACGGATATCAGGCTGTTTTAGCTTCTGCTTTCAAAACTAACCAAATAAGAAGCTAAAACAGGCAGGGAACTTTTTTGGGGGGGGGGGGGAAATAATTTTATTGTGTCTGATCTAGGTCAAAGCACAAATTCACATAAACATGTAGTCCAACTATTGAATTAACCCATCTTTTGGGTTACAAAATAGACTGGAGGAGACTCGCTCAAACAAATACACAATGCACAAATACACAATGTACTAAGCCAGTAAAGAGGCCCACAACAATTTTAAAACTAAGACTCTCACAGCCACACACCCCCTACCTTTGACTGACCTAAACAAGCAATTGCGAGAAGCTGACCAGCAGCAAACACAAGTGGTCAGATTCCAACACCCCTTTAAAGCCCCATCTAAGACACCGAGACACAAGCTCCCCCCCCCCCCAATCCGATCTGGATTCCTGGGGGCTAAAAGCAGCTCCTTCTGGAATCCGGGGCTGGGAATTCTTCGCTTGCTTTCAGGATGCTAATTCCAGATAAGAGGCAGCCGGTTCTCCTTTTCGTATTGCATTTAATACCGTACTGGAGCGGGGCACAGAATGGACTGGCAGGTTCGCCTTGAAAAGGAATCTCCTTCAGTAATGTAGCCCGGGGGGGGGGGGATCCACAACCATAGGATTGCAGTTTTAAATCGCAAGCTAAGCCGATGAAGAAAAAAGCACCTTCCTAGCCTGCTTTAAACAACCCGGCATGGGAAAAATGCAATATTGATCGTGGTTGTTTTGCAGACGTTTCATTATCCAACTAGGCAACATCATCAGACCTACAAGGGAGACAGCATTGCCAGTACTGTACTTTTGAGAGTTAATTTATCATACCGAGCCCTGTACGCACCACCTCCTGTCCCCCTATCTCTGGCCCCCGCATTCCCCTCTCGGAAAGCCACTTGTGAGATGCACCCCACCCCACCGACTCAAAAAGGAATATTTACAGACCCCTCGCAATGCAGGACATAAATTGTTTCAACTCCTACCCTCAAAACAAAGCTATAGAGCACTGCACACCAAGACAACTAGACACAAGAAAAGTTTTTCCCCCCTGAACGCCATCACTCTGCTAAACAAATAATTCCCTCAACACTGTCAAACCATTCACTAAGGCTGCATTAGTATTCCTATTAGTCTTCTCATTGTTCCTATCACCCATCTCCTCCCACTTATGACGGCAGGACTGTAACTTTGTTGCTTGTATCCTTACGATTTATTTTTATATTGATTGTTTCCTGATTGTTTATTTGTTCCCTATGGCTATCATAGGGATTCTTGATGAATGCACGTGATCTTTTTATGTACACTGAGATCATATGCACCAAAGACAAGTTCCTTGTGTGTCCAATCACACTTGGCCATTAAAGAATTTAATTCCTATTCCATTCCATTCCTATTCCATTTACTATTCCCATTCCTCTCCTATTCCTGTCCATTCCATTTCTATTCTATTTCTATGCTATGCTATTCCATTCCCATTCTATTTTGAATTCTGTTCTATTCTGAATTCTATTCTATTTTGAATTCTATTCTATTCTGAATTCTATTCTATTTTGAATTCTATTCTGAATTCTGTTCTATTCTGAATTCTATTCTATTCTGAATTCTATTCTATTCTGAATTCTGTTCTATTCTGAATTCTATTCTATTCTGAATTCTATTCTATTTTGAATTCTATTCTATTTTGAATTCTATTCTGAATTCTGTTCTATTCTGAATTCTATTCTATTCTGAATTCTATTCTATTTTGAATTCTATTCTATTTTGAATTCTATTCTATTCTGAATTCTATTCTGAATTCTGTTCTATTCTGAATTCTATTCTATTTTGAATTCTATTCTATTCTGAATTCTATTCTATTTTGAATTCTATTCTGAATTCTGTTCTATTCTGAATTCTATTCTATTCTGAATTCTATTCTATTTTGAAATCTATTCTATTTTGAATTCTATTCTATTCTGAATTCTATTCTGAATTCTGTTCTATTCTGAATTCTATTCTATTTTGAATTCTATTCTATTCTGAATTCTATTCTATTTTGAATTCTATTCTATTTTGAATCCTATTCTATTTTGAATTCTATTCTGAATTCTGTTCTATTCTGAATTCTATTCTATTTTGAATTCTATTCTATTCTGAATTCTATTCTATTTTGAATTCTATTCTGAATTCTGTTCTATTCTGAATTCTATTCTATTCTGAATTCTATTCTATTCTATTCTATTCTGAATTCTATTCTGAATTCTGTTCTATTCTGAATTCTGTTCTATTCTGAATTCTATTCTATTTTGGATTCTATTCTGAATTCTGTCCTATTCTGAATTCTATTCTAAGTTCTATTCTATTCCTATTCTATTCGGGAGGGGCTTGGCTACCTTTCAACAGCAGCGCCTTCAAAGGTCCCGCGATGATCTTTGAGGCTTTACTCCGACGGCGGCAATTCGCAGCAACCGCAAGGCAGGTTCCGAAGTCGTCGTTCCTGCGCACAACTCTTCAACAAGCACCCGCAGGTGAAGTCGACGGCGGCGGCGGCTGGGAAAATCTCCCAGCCCGGGACAGGTGAGCCAGAGGAGACTCGCCACGGGAAGGCGACCTCGCGTCCTGAAGCCGCCCCCAGGGAAGGCAGAGACTCCGGATGGCCGGAGAGAAGGCAGAGCTCCGGGGTCTTCTGGCTGGACGAATTCGCCTTACCGACCCGCTTGGGCGCATCAAATAGGAAGGCGACGCCGAATCCTTCCGAGCGCAGACCGGGGTGGTGGTGGTGGGGAATCCGAATCTGTCGGGGTCGTTCGCTCAAGTCCAAGCCGACGCCGCGCACTTGGGCTCCGGGAGAGAAGCGAGCAGCCCTGCGGAGCCGCGGGACGGCTGGATGCTTTGCTGCGCTCACCCGAAATCTTCCGGCCGCGCGAAAACCGAGCAGCGCCAACAACAGCAGCACCGTCACTTCGCCCGACCTCCTTTCGAATGAGCCCCTCGACCGCGTCTGGCCGGCACTAGTAGCGTCCACGCCCCCTCGCGCCTTGACTCCGCCTCTCCAGGATTCTCCCCCCCCTCCTTCCAACCAATCCCGGCTCTGGAATTGGCCACTTTGGGAAGGGCGGGGCCGGAGCAGGGGAGGGGCCGTGAGGCGCTTGTCCGGATCTTGGCTTGTCTCTTTAACGAAGGAAGGTCGTAGAAGCGGGTTGGGGAGGGAATCAAGTCAGAGTCCAGAGTAAAAGTGTTAGCGTCTTTTTTTTTCTACTTAAGCTGGGAAGGGTCCGCGCATCTTATTGTCCTCTCCTTGCACTTTGAGTCACCAAATGTTGGTTAACACAGTGGTCTCCAACCTTGGCAACTTTAAGACTTGTGGACTTCAACTCCCAGAGTTCCTCAGCCAGCTTTGCTGGCTGAGGAACTCTGGGAGTTGAAGTCCACAGGTCTTAAAGTTGCCAAGGTTGGAGACCACTGGGTTAACAGACAGAGTTGGAAGGGACCTTGGAGGTCTTCTAGTCCAACCCCCTGCTCGGGCAGGAGACCCTACACCACTTAAGACAAATGGTGGTCCAATCTCTTCTTAAACATTTCCAGTGTTGAAGCATCCACAACTTCTGGAGGCAAGTTGATTAATTGTTCTCAGTGTCAGGAAATTTCTCTTTAGCTCCATGTGGCTTCTCTCCTCGATTAGTTTCCATCCATTGCTTCTTGTCCTGCCTCCAGGTGCTTTGGAGAATAGGTTCTTCTTTATGGCAGCCCCTCAAATATTGGAATGCTGCATTCATGTCACCCCTAGTTCTTCTTTTCATTAAACTGGACATATCCAGTTCTTTATATATTACAGTCTCCAGTCCCCTGATCACCATTGCTACTCTTCTTCACACTCTTTCTAGAGTCTCAACATCTTTTCTACATCATAATGTAGGGAGTTATCACCCAACCCTCTCCCAGAAAAATGAAATATCCTAGGAAATATTGAAAAGGCAGAATATTTCTCTGGATGTGAAAAGAAAGAAACATGTTGTAAAAAGACAGAATAGCTGCCTGTAGCTTTCTGCCCATCCCCACTTTGTTAATGGGCCATTAAGAAGGCCAAGCTAGTCCACTTTACATAATAAAGACTTCTCCACTTCAGCTACAGGAAAGCATGATAATATTGGCCCCAACTGACCACATGGCATCTGAGAACTCAACCAAACCTGGATTCAAAACAGCCCAGAGAGTTGCCCCTGCATGGCCCTATGGGAATCTGACAACCAATCAGAATACATTTCTTACACAGGAACAGAAAACAGAGAGGTGGGATTGAACAGGTTATAAAAAGCCTAGCAAGCCCTTCCCTCAGCCCTTCTCTTCTTCTCCACCAACATTGAAGCATGTGATCACCTTTTCTGTTCAGGGCTCAAGCCACGTGGTCCTGTCCACCAATAAACCATCTTTCCAAGCAGCCTCCATGTCTCCAGTGTCTTTTTCCCCACTTGGAGCCGAACCCAGAAGGACATTTCTTCCATCAATAGAGACCAAAGGTAAATGGTAAAGGTTTCCCTCGCCCATATATGCTAGTCGTTTCCGACTCTAGGGGGCGATGCTCATCTCTGTTTCAAAGCTGAAGAGCCAGCGCCTCCGTGGTCATGTGGCCGGCATGATTAGATGCCGAAGGTGCACAGAATACTCTTACCTTCCCACCAAAGGTGGTTCCTACTTTTTCTACTTGCATTTTTAACGTGCTTTCAAAATGCTAGGTTGGCAGAAGCTGGGACAACTAACCGGAGCTCACTCTGTTACACGGCGCTAGGGATTCGAACCGCTGAACTGCCAACCTTTCTGATCAACAAGCTCAGCATCTTAGCCACCGAGCCACCGCGTCCCTCGGATAGAGACCAAAACTGGATGCCATATTCCAAGTGGGGCCTTAACCAATGATAGAGAGTGGTATTATCACTTCTCATGAAGTTGGATTTCCCTCCAGTGTTCCTTCTTGAGTCAAGGTGTTGATACGATGTGGGAGAGATGCCTAGTTATAAAACAAGAAATATACTGATACTTGAAACCTTTCCTGTGTGTTGATCGTCCTGACATTGTGCCCAGAAGTTGAGCAATTCTGTTTTTAATGGGAATCATTACCAGCTATTTAAGCAAAAAGGTCATTGAATCATTCCTTTTAGTGGGGAATGCCTTCAGCCTTGGCGTGGTATAGCTCCTATGATGTGATTTACTCAGAACTGTCAACGGGCTAAGAGAGAGGCCTTTATTAAAAATTGTAACTGGGGAGGAGAATTATATTCCCAGTGGGACTGTTGGTGCTGAATCATACAGTAGGTGATCAATGTATAAATAGATCATTAGCTGTGATTGCGTCACTAGCTGAAGCAATAACCCATAATGGCTTTTGAGTGTTACACTTTGCAAACACATTAGCTAGAGGTAGCTACTAATGCAGTTTGTGGTTATGTCACAACGATATCCAGTCAAAATATGATTTACTAAATTGGGTTCATTCAATGAACCACCGACAATTGGGCCATCAGAGGAGCATGTTGTACTAATTTAGCCATTTTACTATGGGAAGCATCACTTATATTTCTTGCAAAGCCAGACAATGATAGTTTATTTAGTAAACTGGTTTAAAAAAAACAAGACTTAGTGTGTTGGGAGCATATAGCCATGATATTTTACAGGCATTCTCTGTTGAAAATGCTGTGTTTCCACATTGCTTTAAATCTTAACATTTAAAGTTTGTTCGGTTTCTGGTTTAATTTGCAATACTTGCTAACCCATTATTAATACATACAAGGGGCCCCTCCACTTAAGACTATTCGTTTAAAGATGAACAGATTAACAGAGTTGGAAGGGACCTTGTAGGTCATCCAGCCCATCCTCCTGCATAAGCAGGAGGCCCTACACCATTTCTGACAAATGACAGTCCAGGCTCTTCTTGAAAGCCTCCAGTGATGAAGCTCCCACAACTTCTGAAGGCAACTTCTGTTCCATTGGCTAATTGCTCTCACTGTCAGAAAATTCCTATTTCTTGGTTGACCATCAGTTTCCATCCATTATTCCTTGTCTGGCCTTCGGGTGCTTTGGAAAATAGCTTGACCCCCTCCTCTCTGTGGCAGTCCCTCAAATATTAGAAGACTGTTATCATGTCTCCCCTGGTCCTTTTCTTCACTAGACTAGCCATGCCCAGTTCCTACAACCGTTCTTCGTATGTTTTAGCCTCCAGTCCTCTAATCATCCTGGTTGCTCTTCTCTGCACTTTTTCTAGAGCCTCAACATCTTTTTTTTATAATGTGGTGAGCAAAACTGAATGCAGCATTCTAGGTGTGGTCTTACTAAGGCTTTATAAAGTGTTGTTAGTACCTCACTTGTTCTTTATTGAATTCCTCTGTTAATGCAATTTAGGATTGCATTGGCTTTTTCAGCTGCCACCACACACTGCTGGCTCATTGAATGAATCCAATGAATGAATTCAAAGAAGTTTGAATTGAATTGAATTCATTCATCTACAATGCAGTATCCTGGATCACATAATTGCAGTTTGCGACCTTCCTTGCTGGCTCTCCACAGCCAACAGCCAATGGGGATGTTGGGTTAGTTTAATGACTGCATGATTCATTGGATATGTTTGGGCCAATGACCAAGAGACTGTGAGTTCTAGTCCCACTTTATGCAGGAAAGCTGGCTAGATAAGTTTGGGCCAATTTCCAGGAGACTGAGTTCTAGTCCCGCCTTAAGCATGAGAGCTGGCTGGGTAAATTTGGGCCAATGACCAGGAGAAGGTGAGTTCTAGTCCCACCTTATGCAGGAAAGCCAGCTAGATAAGTTTGGGCCAATTGCCAGGAGACTGTGAGTTCTGGTTCCACCTTAGGCATGAAAGCCAGCTCGATAACATTGGGCCAGTGACTTTCTCTCTCAGGCGAACCCACCTCAAAGGGTTGTTGTCGTAGGGAAAATAGGAGGAAAGAGTATGAGTTCTATTCAGTGCCTTGGGTTATTTATAAAAATAATAAAGGCAGGAAATAAACAAAGAAGCAAACAAATAATGTAATCACGGCCTTTCCTGGCCCTTCTTCCAGATTCAGCAAGAGTAGTGAATCATGTTTTGGGTGCAGTAAAGATGGTGCTGAAATGAAGTAACTCATAAGGAGTTTTCTGGTAGAGATGCTCAGAGCTAAAGGATGAGTTTGGAAACAATCTTATCTCAATCTGTGTGTCTGTGTGTGTGTTTGCACGCACAGGAACTAGTAAATATTTGGCTCCCTCCCGGAGGGAGGTGGGCAATGCAGAAATGTGAAAAGTAAATAAATAAATTTGCCATGACTCATTTTAACACACGAAGAAGATCTTCATTTGGAATCGGCCTCCACACAGTTTTCTTCTTACAGTGACTAAAGTTGAAATTCCTGTTTTTCCCCTCCTTCCTTGCATTTTTTTTTTAGCCTTGAAATCAATGGCCCAGTGAAGGAGGTTGCCTGGGAGAAGCTTTAATAAAGAGTAATAAACTCTAATAAAATGACTCTTTCGGATTCTTATTTTAATGGGTTACTTTAAATGAAGCATCGGTCCGTTTGAGCTTTCAAATTTTGAACCGTCCTTGAGGTGGGAAAGCAGGGGATGTGAAGGGCCAGATGGTGGGTACAACGTTGATGTGAAAACTGTCCGTTTTATGTACACCGCACGTGTGACACAAAGAGTAGGGTTTAGGTGGCGTTCATTTTGATGTTTTAAGAGCCTTCCGTAGGCGGGGTTATTGGGAGTCAAGTGGCATATGCGTTTAATAAAGGTAAAGGTTCCTCTCACACATATGTGCTAGTCGTTCCCGACTCTAGGGGGCGGTGCTCATCTCCATTTCAAAGCTGAAGAGCCAGCGCTGTCTAAAGACATCTCTGTGGTCATGTGGCCGGCATGACTAAACACCAACGGCGCACGGAATGATGTTAACTTCCCACCAAAGGTGGTCCCTATTTTTCTGCTTGCATTTTTTACGTGCTTTCAAACTGCTAGGTTGGCAGAAGCCTCGACAAGTAACGGGAGCTCACTCCGTTATGTGGCGCTAGGGATTCGAACCGCTGAACTGCTGACCTTCTGATCGACAAGCTCAGCATCTTAACTACTGCACCCCACTACAAGGGACTTCTACATTTAATCAATTACTATTATTATATTGCTTTGCTCTAAAAAAAACAAAAACGCCACTCGCTCCCATTTCGATTGGAGCGGAAATAGTCTCAGACAGAGTTCTCCAAAATCACGTTTAGAGTTTCACAGCTCAAAGGGTTAGCAAAAGTTTGTTCCATATTACAGATCTAAGATCTAAGGAGGCAGATGCAAGTCTAGATTTGAATGTATGCGTGTTGGAGAATTTTAATCTTTATTTTTTTTTCCTTTATTTTTTTCTTTTCTTATTCTGTGTAAGCCGCCCGGAGTCCTCCAGGATTGGGCGGCCTATAAATTCAATAAATTAAATTAAATTAGGTTAATCTCAAACTAAGCAGAGTTTGGCCATTCATATATTTTAGAGTTGTAGATTATAGGCAGTCCTCAACTTAACAACAAGTGTTTGGTCACCACTCAAAAGTTACAAAGGAATTGAAAAATTACCGTTCACACTTAGAACCATGGCACACTTTTTCACATAGCCATTGCACACTTTTTCACACTTGCAGCATCCCGCACAGTCACGCGATTGAAATTCGAATGCTTGGCAACCGGTTCAGATTTATGACAGCCAGTGTCACCTGTTCTGGCCCCCACCTAGCTGGTTCCAAAACTAAAGTCACACAAAGCTTGCCAAAAGAAAGCCTTTATCAATCTCGGCTTACGCTGGCTGCGAGCCCAAAATAAACATAGATAAAGTCTCTTGCAAAGACCGTTACGCAGCAGAAGGCAGAAACGAAACTCTTACAGTACCAAGTTTTCAAGAAGCACAATCACTTATCCAAGTGTCTCACAAACTGAAACAGGAACGGAACTGAATTCTCCATAAACGTATGACGACCCACGAATGAACGATGAACGTTGACTTCTGCAACCAGGGCGTGTCACCATCAGTCCTTTTATCTCCAGCAGACGGCACTAACGAGCCCCAGCTGCATTGTTATTCCTGCATCCCGACTCAACTCACAGCAAACTTCTGCTGAGTCACAACAGTCACCTGACCACCTTTTGCGACCTCCTGACAAGCAAAGCCAATGGGGAAGGCCCGATTCGCTCAACAACCAGGTTGCCGACTTAACAACTGCAGTGATTCACTTACTGCATTGGCATCCTTCAGTCTCAAAAGACAATGGTATTGTGCTCTGGAAAGCGGGCCTAAAACAGCATCTGGCGTGCGGTATGCACAGCTGGAGTGTCCTTTCCAGCACGAGGCCTGGATAGATTAATATGGAGGATAGACTGTTACCCAAGGAGCAGATCCCCCCCCCCACGTCACTGAAATAGTCCAATGGAACAGCAGAGCCGATATGATGGTTCTAGTTGCGTCGGAGGAGTTACCAGAATGTGGTTGTACACCAGAGGTGGGTTCCTACCAGTTCGCACCTATTCGGTAGAACTGGTTCGTCAAATCTACCGAACCGGTTAGAAGAGGTTCCACCAGTGGACCCAGAAAGCAGGCCACACCTACAGAAGAGGTTCCAAACATTTTTGAAACCCACCACTGGTCCTTGGATATGATTATTCTACACTATCATGCTCATATTTATAAAACTCAGGGCCTCTGTGAAAGCTGCGTTTGTGGTGCAATCAGAACATTGCGTGTGTTGAAGTTGTTTTAACGCAAACCAAAGATGCCTTTTAAAAAACAAGTTTACATCATATTCTTATGCATGCCAGTGCTGTGTGCGAGGTAATTTAAGGTGGTTCTGACAAGTATTGTCGGCATCTTCATATCCGGTCACATGGGCGGCAAGCCACTCCCATCTGGTCACATGGGCGGCAAGCCACTCCCACAAAGGAGGCCACACCCATAGAGTAGGTTCGAACAATTTTTGAAACCCACCACTGTTGTACACAGTCATGAACTGCTTCCGGGATTCCGGCTCCAGATTTTGCCTGGAGGTTGACTCCTGAAGTTTTTTCCAGTAGTGGAAAAGAGCCACAAGGCAGTGGAGGTTTGTAATCAGAGTTTCCCTTCTCTTAGAAGATGGTTCTGCCGCTGGGGCGGAGAGCCCTCTTCCACCTTCAAAAGCGATTTACTTAACAACTGTGGCACAATGGGGCAAAAACGTGCTTTACTATCTCGTTTAGCCACAGGAATTTTGGGCTCGGTTGTGGTCATAAGTCATTGTGGTCACAAGTCAAGGACTTATGGGAGGAGGAGGAGGAGACTAAAACATATGAAGAACGGTTGCAGGAACTGGGTACGTCTAGTTTAATGAAAAGAAGGACATGGGGAGACATGATAGCAGTCTTCCAATATCTCAGGGGTTGCCACAAAGAAGAGGGAGTCAAGCTATTCTCCAAGGCACCTGAGGGCAGAACAAGAAGCAATGGGTGGAAACTAATCAAGGAGAGAAGCAACTTAGAATTAAGGAGAAATTTCCAGACAGTTAGAACAATTAATCAGTGGAACAGAAGTTGCCTCCAGAAGTTGTGAATGCTCCAACACTGCAACTGTCAGCCCTCAGGCTGCCATCCAGGGGGAACCTGTCCATCACCATGCCCGCTCGGCCATGCTTACACGCCACTAACGCTGCCATGTTGATGTTGCCTCTTTGATGTCGATTGAGCCTGCAGCTGTATGTGGCTCTTCTACTCTGGTGCAACTGCCTACTCTGAAGTAACTCTGCTACTTGGGTGCAACTGCCTACTTTGATGTAACTCTTTTGCTCGATGCCTCTAACCAGGAAAGAGGCTATGATGACACTGAATGGGGGTGTGGCTGAGGGTGTGGGTCATAGTGATTGGTGATGGTGGGTGGGTGTCATCTGGGTGGAGTTGTGGGTGGGGCTGGGTGGGGTAATGGTGTGTGTGTGTGTGTGTGTGTGTGTGTGTGTGTGTGTGTGTGTGTGTGTGTATGTATGTATGTATGTATGTATGTATGTGTATATAAGATTTCTTTTACAACCCCCGGTATGCCCAAATATGGGAGGAAGATTACTACTTCCATTCTCTGTCCTTCGGCTCGTCACAAGAGACCATCCAGGCAGAAACCCAATATTTTTACTGTTGCCTTTTTGTTATATATATATCATTTGTACTGATAAATAAATAAAGGGAGACTAGTATAGATCTATTTCAAGCTATTTAGCTCTCATCAGCTAGCCATACTGGGAATCGAACCTGGGCTGTGTTACATATCGGGCAGTTATATTACCCACTAAGCCACAGGATCTCTTCCTATATCAGCTATATATCATATATATATATATATATATATATATATATATATATATATATATATATATATATATATATATATGTGTGTGTGTGTGTGTGTGTGTGTGTGTGTGTGTGTGTGTGTGTGTGTGTGTGTGTGTGTGTGTGTCACAACCCCTGGTAAGCCCCAATTATGGGAGGAAGCTAACTGCTTCCAACATCTGTCAATTGGCTCGTCACAAGAGTCCATCACGACAGAAACCCAATATTTTTACTGTTGCCTTTTTGTTATATTTGTGTTTTTATTTGTGCTGATAAATAAATAAAGGGAGACTAGTATAGATCTATTTCAAGCTATTTAGCTCTCATCAGCTAGCCAGACCCTTACTGGGATTCGATGGCTAGCTGATGAGAGCTAAATAGCTTGAAATAGATCTATACTAGTCTCCCTTTATTTATTTATCAGCACAAATAAACACACACACACACACACACACACACACACACACACACACACACACACACACACACACACACACACACACACACACACACATACATACATATATATATATATATATATATATATATATATATATATATATATATATATGGGTGATGGTGTTAACTTGGTTAGAACTGACTTGGATTTGATTACCTTTGTATCATTGTCATTTACTGCTGGTTATCGCGTAGTTTCTTAGATAGAGATAAAGGTTTTCCACCAAACAAACTGAAACTCTGTTTGTATGCAACATGAACGCCGGAACATGACAGAAAGTCTTTAAGAAGATGTTGGATAGCCATTTGTCTGAAACGGTATAGGGTTTCCTGCCTAGGCAGGGGGTTGGACTAGAAGACCTCCAAGGTCCCTTCCAACTCTGCTATTGTATTGTACTTTCTGCTCTAGACTAGCTTCAGAATTCCCAAGCACTCCACTCATGTTGCTAGAAACGGAGGTGTCCTTGGAGTTATCCACTCGATTCAAAGGATTTACTGTGGATTTTTCCACTACCCCCACCCCCTAATTCAGTTTATCAGAATGAGTAGTGATGTCAGTCTCCTGCTTCCCTATCTCTTCCCAGCTATTGAGCAATGGGGGGGGTGTTTCTCCTAGCCAAGGGCCTACAGGAAGCATCCTGCGACACATTTCTCCATATAGTCTCCAATCCTATCAGTGCCATTCAGGTTTTCTCCCTTGTAGTAGACAGACATCTCTGACAGGTGATTCAGAAGGTCGTCTGGAGGACTTACTCATGCGTCCTACGGCCTCTGCTTTGGTGGGGTTATCTGATGGCATTCCTTTGTCTTGGCTGTGCACTCCGAAATGTGCAAGTAAGGCCAAGGGCCGTGGAAGTGAGGTTGATGTACACAACTGCTACGATAACGTCATACCCTGTAGCCTAGGAGATACGTAACTTGGTCATTTCCAGGGTGCTGCTCTGGGAAAGCAATTATAGAGGATTAAGGCAATGCAGGCATAGACCTCGGAGGCTGAGAATGGAGAAGGCGTAGTAAAGAACGAGTTTCATCTTGCCTACACAAACTTCTGAAGCACAACCACTCGGAAGTTCAGCTGTGCCGTGTCTTCAAAAGTTTCCGTTTCCAGGATTGTTTAAGAGCCTTTCTAGACTCCGGAGCAGTTCTTTTTCAACCTTGGCAATTTTCTTTTCTTTTCTTTTATCTGTTTTTTTATTTGTTTTAATATATAAAATACGAAGAACAGAAAATAGAATAGGAAATTAACTGAAGGAAAAGGAGTAGAGATATAAGGGGGAGGGAGAGAAAGAAAAAGAAAGAAAGAAAGAAAGAAAGAAAGAAAGAAAGAAAGAAAGAAAGAAAAAGAAAGCAGGCATTGATTTCTGATTCTTCTTAGCACAGTACAAGATAAAGGGACTCCATCCTTAGCTTTTTTCCTTTTGCACATTATTATGTTGTTGTTGTGAACAAAGCCCAAAATGTATGTTGCTAAATGAAACATTGGTTGAGTTTTGCCCCATTTTACAACCTTCCTTGCCACGTTTGTTCAATGAATCATTGCAATTATTAAGTTTAGTAACACGGTTGTTAAGCAAAACTGGCTCCCCCGTTGACTTTGCTTGTCTGAATTGCAGAATTGTCACATGGCCCCAGGACACTGCAATTGTCATAACTATGAATCAATGGCCAAGTGTCTGAATTTTGACTATGGGGATGCTGCCCCAGTCGTCAGTCTGAGAAATGATCACATCACTTTTTTTCTGTGGCGTTGTAACTTCAAACGGTCACTAAATGAATTGTTGCAAGTTGAGGACCACCTGTGGCCAGAGGTAAACGTTGTCCTCAACTTACAACCGTTCATTTAGGGAATTTCTTTTTTTTGTGTGTAAAAAGTTTTTTTTTCCCCTTTCAAATTCATTCTTAGATATACATTCTTATAATTGCTATTTGACATTTGTCTATTCATCATAGTCTCTATATTCATTTTTACACATATATACATAGAATATAGTTTGGGTCACTTTCTTGCCACCCCCCGTGCCTCCATCTTGTTTTGCAACAACCTTACTGCTTCCATCTTCTTAACTTCCATTTAGGGCAGGGGTCAGCAAACTGCGGCTCTGGAGCCGCATGTGGCTCTTTCCTCCCTCTGCTGTGGCTCCGTCACCGGTCGGTGCCACAATTTTGAGAGGAGCTTCCAGTGGAGTGGGGGAGAGAGAATTACAGTGCGCCAGGAGAAGACTCTATGCCAAGGGAAGGGTTTTCCAGTTGTCTCCACAACTGATAGGGCTTTTTACCTGTTATGACAGGTAGAGGAAAATGTACGCCCCGCTAGGAGGAGACTCTATGGTGGGGGAACTGAACTTCCATTCAGCTCCAGAACTGAACAGGGGGCTTCTGGTTAGGACCTTTGTGGTTCCTGGTGTTTTCTTTTCTGTGGGAAACAGGTCCAAATGCTCTTTGAGTGTTTAAGCTTGGCCCCTGATTTAGGGAATTTCTATACCCCAGTTGCAATGGAAAAATAAGTATAAAAATGGTAAACGGCGTGACTTCATTTACACTGAAAAGGAGTTTTCCCTCTCCAAATGCTGTATGTGTCATTGTCATGTGAGAAGTTTCTTCTTTTTTAAAAAAAAAACTTCCCAGTTTCCTTTCCTTATCATTTGGCTCTCTTGCAATTCTAAATGTTTGCTTGAAGGACATCTGAGAAAGATGCATGAATCTTAATTTCTCTTCCACCCCCGCTCAACGTCTAACTGGAGAAGTAAATCTCCAGTTAGAGGTTGTAAAAAATTCCCTGTCCAAAAGAAGAAGAATTGAAGTTCCTTAAACACTTTTCTATCTCTCCCCTTTCGACTTCCACTTCCACTTTAATGTGTACTGAGAATAGCTTAAACATTATTTAGGAATCTGTGACTCAGTACTTTCTGCTGTTACTAGCTATTGGCCTAAGAAGAGGGAGTGGGAGTGAATATAGTAATATTTAGCAATAGCATTTAAGCTTTGGCACTTTATAATATTCGGGGGGGGTTACAGTGTAGGAGTATACGAAACCTTTGCCAGACCAATTCTCGAATACAGCCCCTCTGCCTGGAATCCACACTGTACATCAGACATCAATACAATTGAGTGAGTCCAGAGGTATTTCACGAGAAGAGTCCTCCACTCCTCTGCTCACAATAGAATCCCTTACGCCACCAGGCTCGAAATTTTGGGCATGGACAATCTGGCCTGTGGTTGGACCTAAGCACAGTACACAAAATTGTCTGCCACAACGTCCTACTTCTCAACGACTACTTCAGCTTCAACCACAATAATACTCAGGCAAACAATAGATACAAACTCAAGGTAAACCGCTCCAAACTCAATTGCAGAAAATACGACTTCAGCAACAGAGTGGTCAACGCCTGGAATGCTCTACCTGACTCCGTTGTTACAGCCTCAAACCCTCAAACAGCTTCAACCTTAAACTGTCTACCGTGGACCTCACCCCATTCCTAAGAGGTCCGTAAAGGGGGCGTGCATAAGCGCACCAGCGTGTATCGTCCCAGTCTTACTGTCCCCGTTTATTTGTACTCATTTCCTTTGTTCATGTCCTTCTTCCTACTTACACCTGCTGTCTTGTACATGTTTGACAAACAAACAAATAAATATTGCACCCAACAATCTGGGCCCTCATTTTACCAATCTCAGAAGGATGGAATCACAGAACAACAGAGTTGGAAGGAACCTTGGTGGTCTTCTAGTCCAACCCCTTGCTCAAGCGGAAAACCCTATGCCAGTCTCTTCTTAAAAACCTCCACTGATGGAGCACCCAAAACTTCTGGAGGCAAGTTGTTCCACTGATTAATTGTTCTCACTGTCAGGAAATTTCTCCTTAGTTCTAAATTGCTTCTCTCCTTGATTAGTTTCCATCCTTTGCTTCTTGTCCTGCCTTCAGGTACTTTGGAGAATAGCTTGACCCTCTCTTCTTTGTGGCAGCTCTTCAAATCCTGGAATACTGCTATCATATCACCCCTAGTCCTTTTCACTAGATTAGAATTAACCAAGCAGAATTGCCATGGTTTACAGAACCCTCTAATTAAGATTAAACTCCAATGGCCTGCTTCTATAACAGTCTACAAAGGCTGGCTTCTTACCAGAGGTGGGTTCCTACCAGTTCGCACCTACTCGGTAGAACCGGTTCGTCAAATCTACTGAACCAGTTAGAAGAGCTTCCACCAGTGGACCCAGAAAGCAGGCCACACCTACAGAAGAGGTTCCAAACTTTTTTGAAACCCACCACTGGTCCTTGGATATAATTATTCTACACTATCATGCTCATATTTATAAACTCAGTGCCTCTTGGAAAGGTAAGGATGACTACTGCGTTTGTGGTGCAATCAGAACATTGCGTGTGTTGAAGTTGTTTTAACGCAAACCAAAGATGCCTTTTAAAAAACAAGTTTACATCATATTCTTATGCATGCCAGTGCTGTGTGTGAGGTAAGTTAAGGTGGTTCTGACAAGTGTCGTCGGCATCTTCATATCCGGTCACATGGGCAGCAAGCCACTCCCATCCGGTCACATGGGTGGCAAGCCACTCCCACAAAGGAGGCCACACCCACAGAGTAGGTTCGAACAATTTTTGAAACCCCCCACTGCTTCTTACCATGAACTGCCCAGCTTATATTCAACCAGGTCTGGGGGCGTTGTGTGAATATGGATGGTGTGATCTCTCACAAGAGGACCAGGAAGTTTAAAAAATGAGACTGTGCGAAGTTTCTCTTATTTAGGAAATTTCAATCTGAGTTTGCTGGCCCTTGCTATCAGCCTCCCCCCAATTTCACCCCAGCCAAAATTTCTCTGAAAGTTATGCCTAGGTTGTGATTGTGAATGGGAAATAATAAATAATGAAAGGAGATTTAAACAAATAAATAAATAATTTTAAAAGAGAACTCATCTGTTTGTTTGGGTGGGTGGGGGGCCCTGCACATGGCTCACCCCGATCGAAAGAAAAATAATTTCCCGCAACCGTCAGATTCCTCTATTAGGGAACAGAATAAAATTGAACAGGATTTAAGAGTGAAATTTGAGACTGTGCTACCCTTTAGTGCAATTTGCAGACAGCCCCAAATGGTGTTAACTCTCTATGTAATTGCACTTAACAAAAAAAAAAAGGGATTAAAAAAAAAACCCCAGCATGACCCTTAGAAAAGATCTATGGTTCTTTTTTATCTCCTGATTTATGGCGAACCTTGTCGGAGCCTCAGTTTTCCCTTTCATCAACCCACCCACCCCTTTTAAAAGCCTGACAATCCTTTCCCCCTTTTCAGCCTGATGACAAGGGGGAGCTCCAATCCTATCTGACAGACTGCAGCCATCACTTTGTGAATGGTAAATAATTTCCTCGCTGACAGCTCCCCCATTTATTCTGCCATCTGCCAGCGCTCCCTGACACTTGAATAAGCATTAAGCCATTAGCAGCCTGGCATAGGTTTTAAGAGCCTGAATAATAATGTGGGAGGGTCTCAGGAACCAGGCAGAATGCTTCAGTTTCAAATTCGCCTGGAGCTTTCCCACCCATCTGTTGAGAAAGTTTGAATGGGGAAGTGGAGACGTCTCCCTTAAAACGATTTTGGTAGATGCTGGGATGCCCCCTTTAATGGAAGGACACACGTCTAATTTTGCTCCCATTAGTGGTTTATATAAGAACAGGACAAGGTTTATTCTCTTCCTTTTTAACCCAACGTCTCAGGTTCATAGGGCATAGAATAATAGGGTTGGAAGGGACTTTGGAGGTCTTCTAGTCTAACACCCTGGTCAGGCATACATAAAAAAGATCCAAAGTGGCGCAGTGGTTAAATGCAGCACTGCAGGCTACTTCAGCTGACTGCAGTTCAGCAGTTTGGCTGTTCAAATCCCACCAGGCTCAAGGTTGACTCAGCCTTCCATCCTTCCAAGGTGGGTAAAATGAGGACCCGGATTGTTGTTGGGGGCAATATGCTGACTCTGTAAACCGCTTAGAGAGGGCTGAAAGCCCTATGAAGCGGTATATAAGTCTAACTATTGCTATTGCTATTGCTACTGGTAGTGGCAGCTACGGGAGACTCTGCCCTCACCCCCACCCCAACATAATGCGGAAGTACTGCGCATGCACAGAAGATGTACACATGCACAGATGCTGCACATGGAAGCGAAGGAAGCGTGCCCCCGTACCCGCTCGCATTTGCAAACTGGTAGGGAAGGTATGTGAATCCCATTGCTGCAGGAGAGCCTACACCAGGGGTATCAAACACCAAGGCCCGGGGGCCAGATCTGGCCTGCAGAGTACTTACCATAGATCTGGCCAGCGGGGCCACCCTGGAAACAGCGAAGGAGTGGCCTGCAGTGCTTCTGCCAGTAAAAATGAGCCGAGGTGGCGCAGTGGTTAGGGTGCAGTACTGCAGGCCACTTCAGCTGACTGTTATCTGCAGTTCAGCGGTTCTAATCTCACCGGCTCAAGGTTGACTCAGCCTTCCATCCTTCTGAGGTGGGTGAAATGAGGACCCAGACTGTGGGGGCGATATGCTGACTCTGTAAACTGCTTAGAGAGGACTTAGAAAGCCCTATGAAGCGGTATATAAGTCTAACTGCTATTGCTATTGCTATAAAATGGGCTCCCGAGCTCCATTTTCGGCTGCCACAGCCTCCTGCAACTCCCTTCCAGTGAAAACAGCAGAGGGTTGCAGGAAGCCGTCGCAGCCGAAAATGGAGCTCGGGAGCCCATTTTCGTTTGCAGAGCGCTCCGGCCACTATAGGCACCCCTGACAGGAGTGACATCGAGCTGGCCCACGCCCACCCCAGCTCCTCGAGGTCAAACACAACCCTGATGCGGCCATTGCTTCTTGTTTTGCCCTGAGGTGCTTTGGAGAATAGTTTGACTCCCTCTTTTGCGGGGAAGCCCCTGAGATATTGGAAGACTGCTATCATGTCTCCTCTAGTCCTTCTTTTCATTAAACTAGACATACCCAGTTCCTGCAACCGTTCTTCATATGTTTTAGCCTCCGGTCCCTTAATCATCTTTGTTGCTCTTCTCTGCACTCTTTCTAGAGTCTCCACATCTTTTCTACATCGTGGTGACCAAAACTGAATGCAGTATTCCAAGTGTGGCCTTAGCATAAAGTGGTATTAACACATCCCGTGATCTTGATTCTTGATTTTTGCATAGATAAGGGTTAACTGAATTCAAGAAGGGCTGGACTTTGTGCATTTGTGGCTACATGACGATTCTAGGCTGATTCCTCTTTTGATTCCACCCTCTCCCTCTTCTGCCACTTCTTCTCCTACATATTCCGACAGAAAATCAGACAAAGTAATTATTATTAGCTACAGCTGCTTTAACTTCTGGCTTGCATGTAACCTCTCTGTTTTCGGCATGTGTAGTTTTGAACATGGCATTTGAGTGGGAGCTTCTTTCTGGGAAGCCTAGAAATCGTTATTAAACATCTGGATGGAATGTGTCGGGTTTCCTGGAAAGAATGTAAAACAGAATTGACTTGGTTAGCTATTGGAAATTCAGCTGGGGGGGGGGGGTTCCCGCTCCTTTTTTCAGCTTCCAAATTAGAAGAAATTGTATTTCTCTCAAAATCTTTCTCAAAGGAGTTCTTCAAATTCGTAGATTTTGTTTTTAACTCCAGAAAAGCTAATCCTGTGTTCTCAACTAAAACAAGCTCCGAAATGACTCCCAAATGCTATAAGATAGTTCAATTACATTAATAAACTCAACACAGGTTGTTTAGGAAGACGCAGAATGATCTCTTTTTTGGGGGGGGGGTAATTCTTTCCAGTTTCTCTCCCCCCCCCCTCACCCAATTGGCTTGTTTTCTGAAGGAATATAAAACCAGCTAAAACGTTGGTTTTTAAGAGATAATGAATAGCAGGGAAGGCTGAAAATTGTGAAAGATTGAAAGAGGAAATTTGAATTACAGAGTTGGAGAAAGTTATTAAAGTTTCTGTGGACTACCAAAAAGACGGATGAGTTCTGGAGCAATTGAAAGAGGTTGGCAGGGGAGAAACTCACATATTTTGGGCATGTAATCGTGAGAAGAAGAAAGTGTTATGCTTGACAAGCTATGAAGGGATGTATAAGTTGTGTGGAAACTAGAAGGAGCCATCATCATTTGTCTATCAACGTTTTCCTTTCCTGCATTCTATTGGATGTTTTTAAAGGATGGTGCCTGTGATTTTAACAGTTCTGTGTTTGTTACTCTCCTGCATCACCAAATGTCTTGCCTCTGCCTACTTAAACTTGAAAAAAAAAAGGTCAGCGTTTCTCTTTTCCATTTTTAAACGAAGCTTTATTTTATTTAAGTCTTGTGAGATTGATCGGAGTCCCAAAGCAAGGTCTTATTTTTTTCCCCAGTAACATTGTAACGTTGAACGATCACTAAATGAACTATTGAGGACTATATAATAATTGTTGAAGGTCTGCAAAGTGAAGGACAGCAAAGGTGAGATTGTAAGCAGGGTGTCACTCCACAACTACTTTGCTTAACAACCGGGTTGTTGGTCCCAATTGTGGTCGCTCAACGAGGATGACCTGTAAGGGAAGAAATGAGGAAAGCCCAACAGTGGTGGGTTTCAAAAAATTTTGGAACCTCTTCTGTAGGTGTGGCCTGCTTTTCGGGTCCACTGGTGGAACCTCTTCTAACCAGTTTGACGAACCGGTTCTACCGAACTGGTGCAAACCGGTAGGAATCCACCTCCGAAGCCCAACCACAACCCCGTGGAGAAAAAAGGACAACATTTATGGGGCCACCTTCGCATAAAACAGAGGTGGGGAACTGTGGCCCCCTTTATCACTTGCACACTTCCACTTCCTTGAACATGGCTGGCTTAGGAATTCTGGGAGTTGAAGTCCACAAGCCCTGAAGGGGCCCTAGTTCTCCTGACATAGAAGGTGACATCCTGGAGGCCATGAAAAATGAGGATCAGGTGTGGTCTCTCGGATTTCAGTCAGGGGAACTGCAAGATACATCAACTCATTGCAGTGGTGGGTTCCGGATCCCATTCCAAATGGTACGATTGGAACGGGCCCAGCGTCACTCACATGGAGGTGCGGTGCACGCATGCATCGTACCTGCCTGTGATGCCTCCGCGATACTCCAGCTGCTCGGCGGAGCATCACGCAGGCGCCGTATGCACCATTCACGTGCGCGGAAGTGCCAAAGGCTTAAAGGACAGGTAAGGAGCTCAGGTGGGCGGGTGGGCCCTCCAGAGCACTGTACCGAAATGGTACCTAGTGCTCCAGGTAGGCTCCAGTGCGCCCGTACCGGGGTGTACCGCCTGCAACCCACCACTGACTCATTGCCATGTCATGCATTTCACTCATAAATCAACCTTGTTATATACTTTCAGTGAGGCTTACTCTTCAGTGACATTGTCAGGCCTGGAGTCTTTTTTTTTTTTTTTTAACAATAGCAGTTAGACTTATATACCGCTTCATAGGGCTTTCAGCCCTCTCTAAGCGGTTTACAGAGTCAGCATATTGCCCCCCACAGTCTGGGTCCTCATTTCACCCACCTCGGAAGGATGGAAGGCTGAGTCAACCCTGAGCCGGTGAGATTTGAACAGCCGAACTGCAGAACTGCAGTCAGCTGAAGTAGCCTGCAGTGCTGCATTGAACCACTGCGCCACCTTGGCTCATAAGTCTTAAGTATTTTATTCTTTTTATCTGCAGAATCTAGGTTTTTCTCAAAACCCTTTGCAATAAAAATGCAAACGAGGCATTTTCTAATGCAAATTGCTACCGGAGAACATTTTATATTCTTCAGCTGGTGCTTTAACCTGTCTTCTTTTAGATTATATCCCCTTTTCCCCCTGTGCGTGAAGGTACCAAAAACCTGATCTGCTTTTTGTCTGCATGGCTCCTGGGGTTTGAGAGTGCCTCTCTTCAAACTGAAAGCATTATTTAATATGTTGACGCACGTGTCATCATAATTTGAAGGTAATCAGAATGAAATTTGGTTCAGGTGTTGAGACCATGTAGTATATGGTGCATAATATGTTCAGAATGTCATTCATCATCTCTGGATTTTCAAAGTAAGATACAGCCCGTGGAAAGCAAGATGTCAGAACTGTACATAAAGAAACAATTTGGGTTCCTTAAAGGTAAAGGTATGTGCTAGTCGTTCCTGACTCTAAGGGGCAGTGCTCCTCTCCGTTTCAAAGCCAAAGAGCCAGCACTGTCCAAAGACATCTCCGTGGTCATGTGGCCGGCATGACTAAATTCCAAAAATGCATGGAATCAGTGGTGAGTTTCAAAAATTGTTGGGACCTACTCTGTGGGTGTGGCCTCCTTTGTGGGAGTGGCTTGCTGCCCATGTGACCGGGCGGGAGTGGCTTGCCGCCCATGTGACCAGATATGAAATTATGAATTAGTACTTAGGTCGGTCCAAGTAGCTATTCAGAAATTCTGGCATTGAAGCATGCAAGTCTTAAAGCTGTCAAGTTACAAGATCCTTGCCAGTGGTGGGTTTCAAAAAATTTTGGAAGCTCTTCTGTAGGTGTGGCCTGCTTTCCGGGTCCACTGGTGGAACCTCTTCTAACTGGTTCGGTAGATTTGACGAACCGGTTCTACCGAATAGGTGCGAACTGGTAGGAAACCACCTCTGCATAGAATGCTGTTACCTTCCCACCAAAGGTGGTTCCTATTTTTCTACTTGCATTTTTTTACATGCTTTTGAACTGCTAGGTTGGCAGAAGCTGGGACAAGAAACAGGAGCTCACTCTGTTACACGGCGCTAGGATTTGAACCGCTAAACTGCCGACCTTTCTGATCAACAAGCTCAGCATCTTAGCCACTGAGCCACTGCGTCCCTTACATGGTTGTAAAAAACGCATTTCAGATTTGTATCTCCAGAATTCTAAGTGGTATGTATATATGATTATCCAAACTCATGTTTCATTCCATTATTTTAATTCCTCATTCAACCAGAACAAGCTAGCTGCTGTTTTTGAGTTGGAGAGCTACGGAAACACTTCTTCTTCACTTCTCCTTCCTCTATCAGTGAAGATGTGACGCTAGTTTGTGGATGTGTCTAAGCAACTCACATTTAAACAAATAAAAGGCTGGAAATGAACAGTTTCTCTCCCATACACACAATACAATACTTGCAACTGTGGAAAATGTTAGCAAAGATGCCCTCCCTTATCTGCAGTTGGTAGGGTCAACAGCCTCAGAATTACAGAATTATAATATAACAGAGCTGGAAGGTTTGCAGAAAATGACAGTCTTGGACTTCTCAGGATACAGGAAAAGTTTATTTGGCAGCCAGGTTCAGAAAGTGAGCCCATGGCTTAGCATTGCAAGTTCTGAACAACCTTCATTATCGAAGCACACATTCTTATACATTCTCAAAGGCATTGCAACACGGAAATACTTAACACATTTCTTAGTGGTTACCTTGAGGAGAAAGCCTTATAAGGAGATGGGGTCTTACTTCTCCTTTTGTTACAGGTATATATATTCAATATTCAAGGTAGCTCAGTGGCTAGGACGTTGAGCTTATCGATGAGAAAGATCGGCAGTTCGGCGGTTCAAATCCCAGCACCGTGTAACGGGGTGAGCTCCCATTACTTGTCCCAGCTTCTGCCAACCTAACAGTTCGAAAGCATGTAAAAATGCAAGTAGAAAAATAGGAACCACCTTTGGTGGGAAGGTAACAGTGCGCCTTTCTATGCACCTTTGGCATTTAGTCATGCTGGCCACATGACCAAGGAGACATATTCTGATGGTGCTGGCTCTCCAGCTTTGAAATGGAGATGAGCACCACCCTCTAGAGTCAGGAATGTCTAGCACATATGTGCAAGGGGAACCTTTACCTATATATTCAATACATAACAGGTAGCCAGCTCACATGGGAATTCTGCGAGTGGAAGCCCATGCATCTTAAAAGTTGCTAAAATTGAGAAATGCTGGGCTATTGGTTCCAAATGGTGAAATAGATACAGGTCCTCACAATTATGGCTGGCTGAGGAATTCTGGGAGTTGAGGAGTCCATACCTCTTAAAGTTGCTAAGCTTGAAAAACACTGCAATAGCCCAACTCATCCCTTCATTGTATCACAGGCCACGTAGCAATAGCAATAGCAGTTAGACTTATATACCACTTCACAGGGCTTTCAGCCCTCTCTAAGCGGTTTACAGAGTCAGCATATTGCCCCCAACAACAATCCGGGTTCTCATTTTACCCACCTCAGAAGGATGAAAGGCTGAGTCAACCCTGAGCCGGTGAGATTTGAACAGCCGAACTGCAGAACTGCAGTCAGCTGAAGTAGCCTGCAGTGCTGCATTTAACCACTGCGCCACCTCGGCTCTGTTATAATAAGTGAGATATTCTGATTTCTAACTCAGAGAGTTTGCTTCGCGTTGCCCAGAATTCCTAATAAGTCTGATTTCATAAGATCACCTACTACACCTTATTCCTAAATACAGGATGTAACTCCGACATCACCTTTTGACTCAGGAGATAAATCTCCAGTTTTCCAGGTTTGCACAAGTCAAAGATTCCAAAAACAGATATGGGAAGTTAGACATGTGTTATTTATTTTGTCAGCCTCCCACGAAGCTTTAAGTTGCCAGAAATCAACTTTCACAGCCATCCATTGCAACTGGGAGAACCATAGCCTTGCCTTGCCTATACACACTTTTGTTGGCAGGGGGATGTCTCTGCTTTTTAGTATGCTGTCTAGATTTGTCATAACTTTCCTCCCCTTCCTTTCAATTTCTTGGCTGCAGTCCCCATTTGCGGCGATCTTGGAGCCCAGGAAAATAAAATCTGTCACTACCTCCATTTCTTCCCCCATCTATTTGCCAGGAATTGAGAGGGCCGGGTGCCATGATCTGAATTTTCTTAATGTTGAGCTTTAAACCGGTTTTTACACTCTCCTTCTTCACCCACATCAAGAGACTCTTTAGTTCCTCTTCCCTTTCTGCCATTAAAGTCTAATCTAGGATCATGGAAAGAGCTGAGCTCAGGGAAAACAGGACATGAAGACATCAACAATAGGGTGATAAGGGGCCAGGAAGGACAGTATGAGAAGGTATGAGTAAGTCTGATATGCAAAGTCCCATCCTCCATTAAAACCTTCACACATTCCTGGAGAAACTTGCAAGATTTTTTTTAAAAAACCAGTCAATCTCATCAGATGCCTGGAATAGAATGATTACGAAGGACTACTAAATCGTTCTACAAATATTTCTCAAAGCAGGGAAAAAGATTAAATAGGAAAAGAAGAAGTGAGAGACCAAATTGGCTACAGGTATGTAACCATCCACAAGCATTTTATGTGTAATGCTGACTGGCAATATATGTGGACTGAACACACAGCACACGTTAAATAATAAATGTGGCTTGTTTAGTTTTGTTGAATGTACAGGTAGTCCTCAGACTAATGACCACCAGTGAGCCCCAGCTTTTAGTTGCCGAGCGAGACGTTGGTTAAGTGAATTTTGCTCCATTTTATGACCTTTTTTGCCACGGTTGTTAAGTGAATCAATGCAGCTCTCGAAGTAGTAACACGGTTGTTAAGTGAATCCAAGTTCCCCGTTGACTTGGCTTGTCAGAAGGTCGCAAAAGGGGATCACATGAACCCTGGGATACATCAGCCGTCATAAATATGAGTCGGTTCCCAAGCTTCTAAATTCTGGTTGCAGTCTTTATTTATTGATTCGCCCTTGGGCCATATCAAAGGGGTGCGGAGTAGATTCAAGGCCGAGGGCGATCACAGATCCCGTCCCGGAACCTCTGCCGTCAGATAAACGAAACCTGTTTTCTGGACGACGACAATGTGTGTTCCCGATACATCCGACAAAGAACGGCCGTTGTGTGTGACGTAGGAGTGAAAGGATGGTGTGATGGGTTCCACCACAAAACCGCGTTCAACTAAAGGGCGCTCGACGAAACCGCGTAGCTGACATCATCACAGCGCGACAACAGCGCGGAGACAGAAGCACGCTGTAAACGCTAAACCTAAAATTAACCCCTAAACCTAAACCTAACCCCCCTAAACCTAATCCTAAACCTAACCCTAAACCTAACCCTTAACCTAACCCTTAACCTACCCCTAAACCTAACCCTTAACCTAACCCTAAACCTAATCCTAACCCTTAACCTAACCCTAACCCTAACCCTAACCCTAACCCTAACCCTAACCGTTACCTTAACTTGAATCGGCTTGCTTTCAAAGCGCTATTTAAAGCGCCCTTCTTTTTCCGCGCTCGCTGTTGTCGCCCTGTTGATGACGTCAGCGACGTGGTTTAATCGGGCGCGCTTTAGTCGAGCGCGGTTTTGTCGTGCCACGGGTGTGATGGGCTTGGCCGGTGTGATCAATCATGGTCTAGGATCCCTAAAGGAAATCAGCAGCGGGAAAGTAGAACCGGGTTGGTTAAATGCCATCCAAAACAACCCCCAGACGTAGCCCTAAGCGGGTGGTTTTGATTTCTGTGGATGCCATAGCCTTACTTTTAAATTACTATAGGTAGTAGTATCTCCCAAGACTATGAGCTGAGGGGAAGGAGGGGCAAATCACCTGGAGGTTGTTAAAATTCATCTCCCTCTCCCAAGGGGAGAATTCAGCAGAGGGCCAGATGGGTGGCAGCCTCAGTTTGCAAGCACAGGTAGTCCTCGACTTACGACCACCAGGGAGCCCAAAGCCTTTCTCTTGCTAAGCGAGGCAGTGAATTCCAGAGACAAATTATTACTAAAATTTGATAAAAGCAATTTAAAATGGAATTGGATAAAATGCAATTTAAAATGGAATTGGGTAAAATAAGATTTAAAATGAAATTGGAATAAAATACGATTTAAAGACCCAGACCGCCCTCCAGAGGGGTCACATGGGAAATTGGGACTGTTGTGGAAGGCGGATGTAATTGCCGATCCGGTCCGCAGTGCTTGTGCCCTGGACCCCAACAATGATGCCCCGCCCCTGATGATGTCCCGCCCCCCAAAATGACACTCCACCTCCCACCACTGATGACATTCCACCCCTCCACCACTGCCCATCATCATGAACCAGAATGGAAGACCCTGTGAGTTGAATGTGGCCCATGTGTCATAAAATGCCAGGATCTTCTCTAGAGACATCTTGTGAGCTATAGAAAATTCGTACATCATAAATATATTAGACTAGCTCATAACCTGGCGTTGCCTGGGTATTTATTTATTTATGAGGGGAAGATGTCTGGACCAAACGTAATTTCTAATGTTAGATTTTCTCCCTTACCAGAGGGAGCCTCCTTGTGGAGTACTGTGAAGCCATTTCCATGGCAACTCCACTGCGCTGTACAGTAGAAGCCATTTAAGGCACAACAGGCTGCATCTTGACAGAACACACACCCTGAGGGGTGTTAGGGGTGTCTTACCCCCACAGTGTTTTTTTCCAGAGAGTAAGTCATCTGTGTACCAAGTTTGGTTGAAATTGCTTGAGGCGTTCCAGAATTATGCACACACAAACACACACACACATACACATATTTGCTTAAGACATTGGTTTGAAAACTCAACAAAGAACACACAGAGCAGGCAAAAATCTCTCGTTTTAAAGTTAAATAGGCTAATATGCTTCTGACTGAGAAGCAAGAATATTGGCTATAAATCCCATGAGTCTCCTTCATTAGTTTATCCAAGTGTCATTTCCACGTATTTATTAATAGGTACATTTTGAATCTACGGGGACCAATTCAGATTACTTTGTGCAAGCATTAAAAATTCAAATAGGCAGCCTCTTTCATCCGGAGAGGGAGAAACCAGCATAATCACAAGACTTTAGTCCATCATTCCTTTTTGTGACATTCTGATAACAAAAGACATTTTTATTCCCACTACTGGCGGTGCTACAATTTATTAAAAATAAATAAATCCTATTTTAAAAACCAGCATTTGTGGCCGCAGCGCACCGATTCAGTAAAATACTAGAATGGGAGGTAGAAAAATAACAGGGTTTCGAGATAGGAGAAGCAGGCAGGGGAACATTCGTTTCCGTTTCAAAAGACCACAGATTTCAAATGAAATGGAAATATTAGCTGTAATTAATGCAGAAAGTCAGACGTGTTCTCCTCCTATTAATAAGCTTAGCATTGTGGGGGAATTTAGAGTTGAAAGGAGCAAGGCAGGCATCCCTCTGGTTAAAATAGCAAAGGCAGAATATGTCTCCTAGATTAATAAATAGAATTTCTGGTTTTTGAAGACTTGCAACACAACCAGTTGAATATTCAACTTTATGTATCTTTTTTGAATAGTTCAGAATGGCAAAATCTTAAATGGAGATTTACATATGGCTCCATCTGCAGCCTTAAAGCTCTCACACAATCCCCTTTAGTACAGTATTAGGCAATTTACAATGTTTTTTTTAAATGAAATAATAATTCCATGGTTATTATTTACAAATGATGGTTAGATATACTACAATTGGATGTCCGGTAATATAGGGAGCCATGAAATAAAGAATTGGAACTCTCGGCGCATTAAACATTAATGGAAGATTACTTTAACATATATACATCACATTTCATTAATTTTACAATTACATTCACTTAATAAAAATACTACTTGAATTCACGGTGCATATTTATGTCTTCCGAGGGGAGGGGAAAATGAGGGATTTTGCTAATTGGAAAAGATGCGGTGCTCAAAATGTTGGAGATGTGATTTTGTGTTATACAGGTTTTCCTTTGCACAAAAATAATTGCAAATATTAATCTTGTTCTGGGTGACATGCTAGGTTTTTTTGTAAATGCGTGTGTTAATTTTCAGAAAATTAACACAAGGACAATGGAAATGAATAATGCAGCTTTGCCACTGGAAAAGAATTGAGATTCCAAGCCGGAAAGAATGCCTTTTCTCCGTCGATTTTACTGGAAGGATTTAACAAAGTATAAAGCAAGATTTTACCATTATGGTAGCTATTTCGAACACTTCAGCACTTCTGAACAATGGATCCGTTCCACAAAGGATGGCCCAAAAAGTCAAAATGGAATCTATACCTATGCAATCAATGGACACCCCTGCAGTTTAGGGAGAACCAAAAAGGAATAATAAATGAAATTATCAGTCAGAACTGGCTAGGCAAATGAAAATAAACCCGCTAAACCCAAGGGAGATATAAGGTATTTTGTTGTTGTTGTTAGTTGCGAAGTTGTGTCCAACCCATCGCAGCCCCATGGACGATGTTCCTCCAGGCCTTCCTGTCCTCTACCATCCTCTGGAGTCAATAGCAATAGCAATAGCAATAGCAGTAGACTTATATACCGCTTCATAGGCCTTCAGGCCTCTCTAAGCGGTTTACAGAGAGTCAGCATATTGCCCCCAACAATCTGGGTCCTCATTTTACCCACCTCGGAAGGATGGAAGGCTGAGTCAACCCTGAGCCGGTGAGATTTGAACCGCTGACCTGCTGATCTAGCAGTAGCCTGCAGTGCTGCATTTAACCACTGCGCCACCTTGGCTCTTAAATGGAGTCCATTTAAGCTCACACTTACTGCTTTAGTGACTCCATCCAGCCACCTTATTCTCTGTCGTCCCTTTCTTCTTTTGCCCTCAATCCTTCCCAGCATGAGACTCTTCTCCAGGGAATCCTTCCTTCTCATTAGGTGTCCAAAGTCTTTGAGTTTCCTCTTCAGGATTGGCCTTCTAAAGAGCAATCAGGGTTGATCTCCTCTAGGACTGACCGGTTTGATGGCCTTGCAGGCCAAGGGACTCGCAGGAGTCTTCTCCAGCACCATAGTTCAAAGGCCTCCATTCTTTGGCCCTCAGCCTTCCTTATGGTCCAACTTTCACAGCCATCCATTGCAATTGGGAAAACCATAGTCTTGACTATACACACTTTTGTTGGCAGGGTGATGTCTCTGCTTTTTAGTCTGCTGCCTAGATTTGCCATAGCTTTTTATGTAATTTTAAGGTATTTTACTCAGACATTGTCAACACGCAGAATTACTTTTCATCTATTTATTGTCCTGACAGATTAGTCCCCCTCCCCACCCTTCAAATCTGAAGAGACTAAAATTTCCAAAAGAACTTGATTTTCCATACTGACTCTCTGGGGGTTGTCACATCACGTTTTGGCTTTTCTCAGAAAACAAGTTTGTTTTTCCTTTGCTGGAAGTCTGGCCGCTGATTTACCCTGAGAACAGTCTGAGTCTTGAATAAACGCACATAAATGCAAAGTTTATTAGCAAGGCCCCGGTGAGCCAGTTCAACCATCAGGCTCCCTTCTGGTGTGGCACAATCATTTAATGTCAACACGTTTTCCTGCACAGGTATGGAAGTTGTTTTTTTCCACTCATTTGGTATTTTTAAAACCCATTTTCAAGTGTCGCGTATGAGAGACCGAGCAAAATACTATTTTTAAGTTAATTTTGCTCCATTTCTTGCCACAGTTCTTAAGCGAATCACCACGGTGGATAAGTTAGTAACACGGTCGTTAAGTGAATCTGGCTTCCCCATTAATTTTGCTTGCCAGAAGGTTGCAAAAAAGGTGAGCACATGACCAGGGGACACTGCAACCGTCGTAAGTATGAATCAGTTGCCAAGCATCTGAATTTTGATCACATGATCAAAGGGTGCTACGAAGGTCATAAATGTGGAAATGGTCATAAGTCATTTTTTTCAGTGCCGTTGTAAGTTTGAACAGTCATTAAATGCACTGTTGTAAGTTGAGGACTACGTCTTCTTTTATTTTAAGCATGACTTAACTTTCCCATCATTTAAATGGGAAGCTAGCAGGGGGTTCTGTGAACTATCATATTTAATAATCATAACAACAGCAGCAGCAACAGGGAATGCTGGATTCCAGAATGACTTTGGACAGCTCACAATCGAAAAGACCAAATTAAGTATAACAGGAATATAGGGAGTCTTCAGCTTACAATACCAATAGCAATAGCACTTAGACATATATATCGCTTTACAGTACTTTACTGCCCTCTCTAAGCGGTTTACAGAGTCAGCCTATTGCCCCTCAACAATCTGGGTCTTCATTTTACCCACCTCGGAAGGATGGAAGGCTGAGTCAACCTTGAGCCGGTCAGGATCAAACTCCAGACAGTGGGCAGAGTCAGCCTGCAATACTACATTCTAACTACTGCACCACCACAGCTCCTAGCAATAGCACTTAGACTTATATACTGCTTTACAGTCCTCTCTAAGCGGTTTACAGAGTCAGCCTCTTGCCCCCCCAACAATTTGGGTCCCCATTTTACTCACCTCGGAAGGATGGAAGGCCGAGTCGACCTTGAGCCTGGTGAGATTCAAACTGCCAAAGTGCTGGCGGCTGGCAAGCAACAGAAGCAGCCTGCAGTACTGCACTCTAACCTCTGCCCATCGCAGCTGAGTAAATGAACGTTTAAAGACTGTGACAGATTCAAAGTGTCGGGTTTTCCCATCTGGGGGTAACTCTGAGTATGACATTGGATTCTTTGATCAAGCTGGATTCCTCTTTTAAATGTTCATGCAAGTTTCTTCAGCCACCCTAACCCTCCAGATGTGTTAAATGTCAGCTCCTGGGATCCACAACAAATAATGAGAACTGAAACCCAACATATCTGGAGTCATTTGAAGACTTGAGAAATCTCTTCCTTTCTGTGAAATGATCCATTACAACAGATCCATGATAGGGAACCAGATTGTTGAGGTGGCATGCAGACCACTCGCTGTGGGCACGTGAGCCGTTTCCCCAGCTCAGCTCTACCATGTGTGTGCGAGCCCCTCCTGCCGGCTAGCTGATTTTTGCATCTCTGCCACGTATTTGCAGGGGGTGCATATGGGAGATGCACATGCATGCGCGGGTGTGGGGGGTGAGGGGGAGCGTGGGGGTTTGTGCGGTGCGCCCCAACCCCCAGCTCATTTTTGGTCCCAGGAGGCTTCAGGGAGACTTGCTAGACCCAAAACGGGCTGCAGGGGATGTTGTGCACACATGTGCAGGAGGTGTGGTGCATGCGTTGCATTATGGGTGTGGGCACGGGCTCATGCGCTGTCATGCAGGCGCACATGCTTTCGGTACATAAGCCGTCAAAGGTTAGCCATCACTGCAATAGATCATTGCTGATCTATTCCTAAATGAAGGCATGATAAAGGGACGCCAGCTTCAATCAAGAACAAAATTTAGAAGAAGTGGTGAAACCTTAAACATTTTTATTTGGGGAAGGGAAGAAGAGGAAATGAACCAAAGGACGACTCGAGCATTTGATTAATTTATCTTTAATTAAATAATTATGTATTTTTATTTTTAATTATATTACTGTTATTTATTTACAGTATTTGCAAATTTATTGCAAAACATTTAAGTACTAGCTCAGAAACTCAATTAAGAAGAGATTAATTTGTTCAGCGGAGTGGACTTTAATTTTTATTTTAATTGTGATGATCTTTCCGCCAGGTTTTCTATTTGTCTCTTGATTTATTGCTGCAAAATACCCTGAGTGCTTATATAAGCAGAAAGGAAGTATATACATTTAATAAGCAATAAATAAAACAACACTAAAATTGAGGGTCATTACATGATATTATTCAGTTAGACATTTGAGTTACAAATTAAAAGCTTAGGCAAAGGTAAAGGTTCCCCTCGCCTTCTGCCAATTACCTCCCTGCGACCAATTAGATCTCACAGATTGGGCCTCCTCCGTATTCCATCGGCCAGCCAGTGCCGGCTGGCAACTACAAGGAGGAGGGCCTTCTCAGTAGTAGCCCCGACCCTTTGGAACGAACTCCCCATGGAGATTCGTACCCTCACCACCGTCCAGGCCTTCCGCACAGCCCTTAAGAACTGGCTAGCCCGTCAGGCCTGGGGACAAGGATAGCCGCCCCTCCCGAATGATGAATGTATGTTGCTTATTACTTTTATTATATGTGTCTACGTCATTGTTTGTATTCCCCCTCCCTGATTTTATGTGAGCCGCCCTGAGTCCCCTCAGGGAAAAGGGCGGCCTACAAATGTTAATAAACATCTAAACATCTAAACACATATGTGCTAGTCGTTCCCGAATCTAGGGGATGGTGCTCATCTCCATTTCAAAGCTGAAGAGCTAGCGCTGTCCGAAGACGTCTCCGTGGTCATGTGGCCGGCATGACTCAGCGCCGAAGGTTCACGGAACGTTGTTACCTTCCCACTAAAGGTGGTTCCTATTTTTCTACTTGCATTTTTACATGCTTTCAAACTGCTAGGTTGGCAGAAGCTGGGACAAGTAATGGACGCTCACTCCGTTATGCTCGCTTTCTTTCTTTCTTTCTTTCTTTCTTTCTTTCTTTCTTTCTTTCTTCTTTCTTTCTTTCTTTCTTTCTTTCTTTCTTTCTTTCTTTCTTTCTTTCTTTCTTTCTTTCTTTCTTTCTTTCTTTCTTTCTTTCTTTCTTTCCAAAGCAGGAAAGCTTTGGAGATGAAAAAGAGAATGAAAAGTGAGTGGAATTACTCAATAATAACTGAGTCTGGTCTGTGAAGACATGCCCTGTTTTTTTTTTTAATTGTTGTTGTTAGTTGCAAAGTCGTGTCCGACCCATCGCAACCCCGATGACAATGTTCCGCCAGGCTTCCTGTCCTCTACCATCCTCTGGATGTATTTCTTTGAATCCTGCCAACCAAGTTTAAAGGATTTTCAAAAGCACCTTAGATCATTTTGTATGAAAATGTATTATCAATAAAAACCTTTTTTTCCTGGAGCTCCACGTATGAAAACCCCAATCCATCGGGGATTCTGTTAATCAAGCCTGCGGTACATACTTAAATATGCAATAAACAATTGACAATTATTTTTATTTATTAGCAATAAAGCTTTCACTCTTCTGCCTGCATAAAACAGGGGGGGCTGGGAAGAAATTTAGGAGATCATAAACTCTTCATAAGGAACACAGTGGCTCAGTGGCTAAAATGCTGAGCTTGTCGATCAGAAAGGTTGGCAATTCGGTGGTTCGAATCCCTAGTGCCGCATAACAGAGTGAGCTCCCAATACTTGTCCCAGCTTCTGCCAACCTAGCAATTCGAAAGCACATAAAAATGCAAGTAGAAAAATAGGAACCACCTTTGGTGGGAAGGTAACAGCGCTCCATGCGCCTTCGGCGTTTAATCATGCCGGCCACATGACCACAGAGACGTCTTCGGACAGTGCTGGCTCTTCGGCTTTGAAACAGAGATGAGCACCACCCTCTAGAGTCGGGAACCATTAGCACATATGTGCGAGGGGAGCATTTACCTTTACCTCAGAGCAGTGGTGGGATTCAGCCAGTTCGCACCTATCCGGGAGAACCGGTTGGTAACTTTCTAAGCAGTTCGGAAAACCGGTTGTTGGAAGAAATCTCCTTTTGTTTTTTTCCACTTTACAGGGCTAATCCTGTAAGGAAGGCAGGAAGGAAACATTCTGGTGTTGTTTCTAGCCTAATCTTTATTGCCCTGCTTACAGAAACTGCCTCTCCAGTTAACACTTATTACCATTGTAACAACTAAGGCGAAGTGCCCATCGACCTGAGTGACATTGACTTGGCTATGCCCACATGATCACATGACCACTGAGCCCCGCCTACCCAGCTGGTCATTAGGGCAGAGAACTGGTTGGTGAATTATTTGAATCCCACCACTGCCTCAGAGTCTTTGTTCAATTTAGTGAAGCTTGGAACCATAGCTCAATGCATTCAAACCATTCCTGAGCAAGCTTTTCGCCACCGTCCAATTCCAAGATCGATTCGAAATCGCTGTTTTTGCCCATGTAAATGCAAGATGCATATCTGCGTCCAATGTAAGAATCGTGTTTTTCTTATCTGCATCGCTGCAGAGAGCCAGCCATATGTGGCAAGCCATCTTGTCAAGGTCAAAGGATTTATAAAAGGAGCAGCTTCACTTCCCTGGGCAGAAAACAGCTGCCTGGGAGCCGAGGTGGCGCAGTGGTTAAATGCAGCACTGCAGGCTACTGCTAGATCAGCAGTTCAGCGGTTCAAATCTCACCGGCTCAGGGTTGACTCAGCCTTCCATCCTTCCGAGGTGGGTAAAATGAAGACCCAGATTGTTGGGGGCAATATGCTGACTCTCTGTAAACCGCTTAGAGAGGGCTGAAAGCCCTATGAAGCGGTATATAAGTCTACTGCTATTGCTATTGCTATTGCTATTTCGGGAGCCGCCATTCACCAAATCAGATCTCATTTTGCAAATATGGGGCTCTAATAGCAAGTTCTAATCACAGCTCTTCTCTACCCCCTCCTCATAGCCCTCCCAATTTTGGACAGAAAGCAAACGGGATGAAATTCCAAAATTATCCCTGAACGTAACTCTGAAAACTTCAGTGGCTACCAGCTGCTTTTGCTATATAAAATAGGCAGAAATGAGCCAAAAACAGGCTCTCTGAAAGCCTCCTACAGGCTCTGCGTGGCCATTTTGGGGAAGGGGGCGGGGTTTCAGGAGGCAAAAAAATGCTGTATTCAGTGTATAAGATGCACCCAGATTTTCAGCCTCTTTTTTGAAGGAAAAAGGTGCGTCTTATACTCTGAAAAATACAGTCGTTTCTCCTCACATACTATCCTCAGAAACAGGGTTGGGTTCCAGCAGTCACTATTGCCAATTTGCTCACGGGTGCGCCGAGCATGCACATGCACAGTGCAATAGAAATTGTTCTGCGTATGCGCAGAAGGAAAAAACAAGATGTCGGTGCCACAGGCGCCACCCGGAGAACCAATTCAGAGGCATGGGTTTTTGCCGGTTCCAGCAACCTAGGCCGCCAAACCACAATCGGTTCGGCTGAACCGGTCTGAACCGGGAGGAGCCCACCACTGCTCAGAACCTTCCTGGAATAAACAAAAAAAGCAAAAGGAAACACAAATTGAAATTTCACACTTGTTCGTCCTGGCATCATATTAGGATTGCAGGACATAGCAGTTAGACTTATATACCGCTTCATAGGGCTTTCAACTAAGCGGTTTACAGAGTCAGCATATCGCCCCCACAGTCTGGGTCCTCATTTCACCCACCTTGGAAGGATGGAAGGCTGAGCCAACCTTGAGCCGGTGGGATTAGAACCGCTCAACTGCAGATAACAGTCAGCTGAAGTGGCCTGCAGTACTGCACCCTAACCACGGCGCCACCTCGGCTCTTCGACATCCTAGGCAAGGGTGGGATTCACTTACCTTCCCTCACGGGCTGGAAATTTGTGAGCTCCGGTGCCATGTCACCAGCGATTTCTACTACCAGTTCGGGTGAACCGGTCTGAAACCCCCGCCCCAGGAGCACTCTACAAGCCTCCTAAAGGTTATCCATGCCCTTTTTTTGAAAAAAAAAAAAATCTGGGCCTGTTTTGGCGAAAAACAAGCCATTTTTGGGAGGTTTGCAGAGTGCAAAAACTTTTTTAAAAAAAACATTTGCCTCTTCAAAACCTTGGTGCGTCTTATACTCCGGTGCGTCTTATACTCCGAAAAATGTGGTGCTTGTTTATTTCATTCCAAAGTAATTAAGAGAGGTCACATATGGATGTTTGTAAGCAATTGATGTTCACTTCCTGGCCTCAATCACATCTGAGCTACAAAGGTTAACCTTGTAGGTCACGAGGCAGGAGTAAAGGAGAAAGGAAAGGCCATCGTTCAATGCACATATACATCCATTGTTCCAATTACCTCCAATTACACAGGAAATAGAGTAACAGATCAGTAAGGGAATTCATCTGCCTCTTCCTTAATTATACACAGGCGTACGTATCAATCATGCTATTCCTTTTTTCGGCTAAGCAGTGTATACACAGCCCACAAAAAGAGAGAATACGCATTTGTAAATCCAAGAAATTAAAGGCGTAGGGAGAAGAAAGGTGTCTAAAAATAATTTATTTTCTTCATTCCCAGGATCTTTATCTGGACAAATACTTTTACGATTCAGTGGTTACCAGATCAGTATCATTTGTCAGATAAATAATAGCGCTGCCCTTAGTCACAAGCAGCTAAATAAAACTTGGGGTACTAAAGTCAATTTTACTGGCGGCAAAATCAATGGATTTTGCTTCTCCTTGCAATCGGTGGCACCCGCCCACCAAAACCACGGAAAGAAAAACGAAAAACGGTGCTTAGTTTTGCAGAAGCCAATTTCTTTATGGCGCGTTCTCATTCCCCCATATGTTTTTTACAGACGCTCCTCAACTTATAACCGGTTGCTTAGAGACTGTTTACAGTTGTGGAAACTTCGACTGTTTCCACAACTTTGAAACGTCACTAAGCAACCGGTTGTAAGTTGAGGAGTACCCTGGACAGTCAAAATTTCCTGGAAAATGGAGTTACAACCTGAGTTGTAAGTTCTGAAGGTCGCCTCTTCCTCCGAGTCATGTGACTGCACTTGAGGGACTAGTTAACACTGCTGTTACCAACAGCTGGGGTGGCGCAGTGGTTAAAATGTAGTATTGCAGGCTAATTCTGCCCACTGCCAATAGTTCGATCCTGACTGGCTCAAAGTTGACAGGCTTCCTTCTTTCCGAGGTCGGTAAAATGAGGACTCAGATTGTTGAGGGCAATATGCTGACTCTGTAAAACCACTTAGAGAGGGCTATAAAGAACCGTAAAGCAGTATATTAATCGAAGCTATATTGCTATTACTATTCTGCAGTCCTAAGATTGCATTTTAGAACTGTTTCGCCAAATACTGGAAGGGAGCTTGTTGGCGGCAATTGTTAAGTAAATCCCGTGGTTGTAAAATGAACACCGGGGTCGTTAAGTGAATGACACAGTTTTGCCCAAACCCAGAAGGTTTTTCTGATTTTTGGCAAAATAGTGTCATAGCAAACAGTGGGCTCACTTAACAACCCCTATGTTCGTTTGACATTCACTTAACAACTGCCGCCAAAAAAGGTCACAAAATCAAGTTGTTCATGTGACTGACCCATTTTATGACCATCACAACATACAGACATAATGGCCTGGCTCCAGGGGTGGGCTGTTGAGGGTTCGCAGAGGGTTCGGGAGAACCTCTAACTAAGATTCTGTGCACTTTGGAGAACCCCCAAATCCCACTCCTGGCTGGCCCTGCCCTGCCCACCCCTCCCCTCCTCCTCCCCCCCAGAGTCCCCACATGGCCCATTAGCAATAGCAATAGCAGTTAGACTTATATACCTCTTCATAGGGCTTTCAGCCCTCTCTAAGCGGTTTACAGAGTCAGCATATCGCCCCCACAGTCTGGGTCCTCATTTCACCCACCTCGTAAGGATGGAAGGCTGAGTCAACCTTGAGCCGGTGAGATTAGAACCGCTGAACTGCAGATAACAGTCAGCTGAAGTGGCCTGCAGTACTGCACCCTAACCACTGCGCCATCTCGGCTCCTCAGCTCCACCTCCTGTGGATTCAGGTAAGTTTAGGGCATGCCGAGTGGCTAGGAGAAGGCTGTTTTCACTCTCCCAGAGGCTCGAGGAAAGGTGTTGGAGCCGGGAGGGCAAAAATGTCCCGCCCTGCCGTGGTGCAAGAGACTGACTAGGCCACGCCCACCACGCCCACACCCACCCACAAACCGGGGCAGAGAACCCCTTGCTAAAATTTTTGAAGCCCACCCTTGCCTAGTTCTGTTATGAGGAGGACTACCTATAGGTAATTCCAAGATTTTTTTTCTGCCTTTCTGAAGTCTTAGCATTCAGGCCATTGCTGTTAGCTTGCGCCCAATCTAGGAAAGAACTCAATTCAACGCACTCATAAATTTTCCAGGGTTTTAGACCCGGCACTCCGACAAAGCCATCGTTGCTCCATGTGAAATAATACAATACCATCCCCGTTGCTGAGAGGGTGGTAATAACACTTGGCTTGCCTTTCTCCGATTGCTTCAACTGGCGCTTGCAGTGGCTTAGAGGAGAACATTTTCATCTTCTCCAACTGCCCTGATTAGGATGTGTTTCATGAAGGCCAATCAAAGCTACCTTGCACCAGCTGAGTCGCTAAGAAGGGTGTTGATGGTGGTTTAGGGCAACTAGCTGTGGCCAACTTGGCACCAGATGTGGGTTTCTACCAGTTTGGCCGAGAAGATTGTAACTTGGCTGGCCACGCCCCCAAAGTGATGACGCCTATCAGTGGCGCCTATGGCACCACCATCTTGGTTTTTTACCTACTGTGCATGTATGCATAGTGTGCATCAAGTGTGCCCCCCTTGCATCCCTGAGCAAACCGGCAGTAGAAGAAGCCGGAATCCACCCCTACTTGGCACTAGTAATGCGCTGCTGGTTTGGACTGGTTCAGGCAGTCCACTGGATGTGACCTGGCGCTGTGCTGTCCTATTTAGCCGTGTTTTTGAAGCCACATGCAGATGCGGAAAGCGCACGCTCACATTTTCGGTGCTGAGTGAACTAGTTGTTAATTTATGTGCCACCCACCTCTGCTTGGCCTGGCCATCTTGCCACAGGCAACTCGCTATGGGATGACTTGCTACAGGACAAGAGTCACACTACCTCCCATAGACCCATTAGATCCCACAGATTAGGCCTCCTCCGAATTCCATCTGCCAGCCAATGCCGGCTGTCGACCACCTGGAGGAGGGCCTTCTCTGTGGCTGCTCCAGCCCTTTGGAACGAGCTCCCCATGGAGATTCGGACCCTCGCCACCCTTCAGGCCTTCCGGACAGCCGTTAAGGCCTGGCTGTCCCAGCAAGCCTGGGGTTCCCCCCCCCTACTCGAATTTGCTGTGCTTGCTGTGTTTTTTTTTAATTGTTGTATCACTGTCCTATTTGTCTTACTTTCTGTATTTGTTTTCCCCTTCCCCTGGTTTTTGTTCAGCCACCCTGAGTCCCTTCGGGGAATAGGGCGGCTTACAAATCGAATAAATACCAATACCAAATACTAATATCAAAGAAATGGTGGAATAGAATCGTTACAGAAAGGCAGTGGTGGATTTCAAATTTTTTTAGAACCTCTTCTGTAGGTGTGGCCTGCTTTGTGGGAGTGGCTTGCCAGCCATGTGATTGGATGGGCATGGCCAACTTGTAAAATGTGGTGAAACTCACTTAACAACGCTCTTGCTTAGCAACCAAAATGTTGGCTCAGAAACTCTGGCATTTGAAGCACACAGGTCTTAAAGCTGTCAAGTTACAAGACCCTCGCACCCCTAACCCTTTAGAAAAAAAAACCCCAGGGGTGTTCAAACTTGACAGCTTTAAGACTTGTGGACTTCAAATCCCAGAATTCCTCCTCCAGTCATGTTGGCTCAGGAACTCTGGCATTGAAGTGTGCAAGTCTTAAAGCTGTCAAGATACAAGGCCCTTGCACCCCTAACCCTTTAGAAAAAAAACCCAAGGGTGTTCAAACTTGACAGCTTTAAGACTTGTGGACTTCAACTCCCAGAATTCCTCCTCTCGCTCTTCATCTTGATGATGTGTGGATGGGCGAGGGGAGGGAGCTGGAACCGGTTCTGAATGGCACTGTAGATTTGTGGAACCTCTTCTATAGAAGAGCTTAGAACTGGCAGGAACCCACCCCTGCAGAAAGGGTACAAAAGGAGGGACAGAATGAGAGGCGAATGATGAAAATTAAAATATTTTTTTAAATTATTTGAAGGGCTTACATTGAATTGTTTAATTGTCCCTTGGCGAATTGAACACAGCGGGTTGTCCTGCCACTAGTCGGCTGTGCCAAGTTGGCCACGTTGAGTTGGCCACGGCAAGTTGGCTGTGGGAAGTTGGGTGCACCGAGTTGATGCCGTCCACCTTGCAGATGTCCTGTCTTCCAGGTTCTTAACTGAATACAAATGTTGAATGGTCTAAAACCCGACGAGAAGCCCATGCAGCTGACACGGAGCCTTGGCAGCGCATGAAAGGGGAAGTGGTTGATTCATTGGCTAAATGTACCACTGAAGCATTGGGACAAAATGCGCATCCCTCTGCCCAGCAATTTAGCAGATGCATTCGGAACCAGCTGCACGTTCCATGCTTTTCTCAGAGGTTGCTCTACGCAAAACAAGCTCCACTGAATTGCAAATTTCCATTTGGATAATTAAAGCCAAAATACGTCTATCTAGGTCAGGGCAGAGGTGGGTTCTTACCGGTTCGACCCAGTTCAGCCGAGCAGGTAGCAACTTAGTCTGCCACGCCCCCAAACTGGTTCTATCGGCGGCACCATGTTGTTGTTTTTGCTTCTGCACATGCGCAGAAGCATTTTTAAAAAAATTATTGTGCACGCATGTGTAGCGCGCATCAAGCGCGTGCATTCCCAAAGCACACTCACGCTCACAGCACCTCACTGAGCGAACCAGCAGTAGCAGATGTTGGAACCCACCCCTGGGTCGGGGGTGTCAAAACTGATTTAATTGAGGGCCACATCAGAATTGTGTTTGACCTTGGCCAGGGCAGACATGGGCGTGGCTAGCTTGACATCCCTCGTTGAGGCTCCGTTTTTGGCCATGGCGGCCTCTGCTGGAGAAAATGGAGGTCCCCGAGCTTCATTTTCACTGTCAGAGGGCTGCAGGAGGCCGTTGAGGCCTCGATGAGTGCAAACCCCCCCCCCACATAAAGCTCCATTTTTGCTGGCAGTGGCACCACTGGGGATGCTACATGTATCATAAGTATGAAAAATGGTCATAACTCTTTTTCCCCCAGCAATGTTGTAACTTTGAACAGTCACTAAATGAACTGTTTTAAGTCGAGGACTACCTGTAAAAGGTACCCCATGCCATGGAAGAAATCTGTAATATGCTGCTCTGAGGGTTGTCAGCGGCCCTCCCGAGCTCCGTTTTTGCTGAGAGACGATTGCAGGAGGCCGTCGCAGCCGAAAACGGTGCTCAGGAGCCCGTTTTCACTGACAGAGTGCTCAGGGCTACAGGAACCCCTGACACAAGTGATATCAATCCTATCAAATGTCAAAATTCTTAATGTGTCTTACTTTCAACATATCATAGTTCTCAATTAACTGAAATTGTTTTAGTGTCCTTCTGCCTAGAATACTCCATAGTTAAAAAAACACAACCACCTAATGGCATTTCATTAATTATTATAGAGTCATCCAATAGCCGTAAACCTTTATAACATATCCTAAACAAAAATTAGTTGACAAAATGTCTAGCAATTTTTTTTTGTTCGGGCGAACCAGTAACCTTTTTAACTACCGGTTCGTGCGAACCGATCCAAACCGGTAGCATTTCACCCCTGGTTCAGCTCAACGGTGGTCGTAAGTGGAGGACTACCTGTATTGTAATCCAAAAATGGCACTTCCTGTGTAAAAGAGATCGTGCTACCTTCTTTGCATTATGCCCGGTGGAATTTCACAGAGCGTTATTTGCAAAACGGCAAGAAAGGAGAGAAAATGAACAGATGCAGGAAAAGCAGAAAACCACACTAAGGAGGAAAAGGGGATTATGAGGCTGAGATCCTCAGAGGGACCCCAGGCAGAGAGAGAGAGAAATGTTCTGTGTTGACGTCATCGGCGTTGCTTTGCTTACAAAACGACCAGCAGTAACCTTTGCCAAACAAAACTGAGCTGCCTGCAAATCCTATAAAGAATGCAGTGATGGATTCTTGGAACAGTGCGATACCATGCATGGAGAAGCATTTCGAGTGAGGAGCTGTGTCCTTCTGAGCTGGGTGCTTCCTTACAATTGAAAGCTGCAAGGACCTTTAAAAAGTACTGGATTTTATAATCCAATTTATAATTTGGATATAAATTGTAATTTGGGATTTAGGGAAAAGACCTATAAATTTTATTAATAAATTCTTGTTTAGAGCTTGCTATAAAGGTATAATCTCTTTTGGGCCTGATGAGAGGAGAGGTGATATAAATAGTAAATAATTGTTAGTTAACTACAATAATAACAAGGAAATGGTAATGGATAATGTTTAATGATATATACGTGTGTGTTGGACTAGTAAAAGCAAATTGGACATAAGCTTTAAATTGTGAGTTGGAGGTGGGAAAGGGGAGGGAATGCTTAGATATCCTACTAACTGACTTTGTTTTAGAATATGTTACAAAGGTGTAAAGTCATTGGACGTTTATTGAGATTGCGAATGAATGCCAGTAGGGGGTTGTGTCTTTAAATACAAATGATTTTAGATAAAAGCACGTTTAAATAATTGTAATTAAATGAGTATTGTGGTACAGTGATAGTAAGATACATATTTTTTTTTCCTTTTTTGATTTAAGATGTACAATTCAATTTGAATGAAGTATTAGAGCCGAGGTGGCGCAGTGGGTAGAGTGCAGTACTGCAGGCCACTTCAGCTGACTGCTAGTTCAGCAGTTCAGCGGTTCAAATCTCACTGGCTCAGGGTTGACTCAGCCTTCCATCCTTCTGAGGTGGGTAAAATGAGGACCCAGATTGTGGGGGCGATATGCTGACTCTGTAAACCGCTTAGAGAGGGCTAAAAGCCCTATGAAGCAGTATATAAGTCTAACTGCTATTGCTATTGTAATGATTGTGGAAGAAACGCACGAAATGTATTTGTAACCAATCTTTTTTTGTGTTTTTGTTTAATTAAAACAATAAAACTTTTCAAAAAAAAAAGTACAGTGGGAAGTTAGCACCCACCCTTTTCCTAGGAAAAAAAAGAGATATTTTAGGAAATATTAAAAGGGCAGAATCTTTCTCCTAAAAGAGAGGCAGGGACTCATCCCCCACCCACCTTTGTCAATGGGCCATTAAGGCCTGGGTCAGCCTATTCTACATAACAAAGATCTACCTCCTTCAGACAGAGCCATACAAGGAATCCCAATGCCCTTTTATTACATCATCACCCAGCAAGAGTCAACCAAGCTTAGGACTCAGGACAGCCTACAGAGTTGCCCCTTGCATGGCCCCATGGCAGTCTGACAACCACTCTCAGCTTCTCTTCCTTTTTTCTTTATGCCCAAGACCTCAAAGCCAGGTGGTCCTGTCCACCATTAAACCATCTTTCTAAACAGCCACCATGTTTCCAGTATCTTTCTCCCTCACTTGGAGCTGAACCCAGAAGTTTCTTTCCGACCGTGCTCATTTAGAGAGTGTGGGGTACTTTAGTATTTAAAGGCCCACTTAAAGTTCAGTTTAGACAGCTTGTGTGATTCGCAGGGGCATCCAACCTTGGCAACTGCAAAAACAGGAAATATCAAATACATAAAAATAAAATAAAGGACTGGTGGACTTCAACTCCCAGAATTCTCCACATCTTAAAGCCCACAAGTCTTAAAAGTTGCCATTAATTGTTCAGAAAACTCAGCAAACTCAAGATCAAGATCAAGCTTGGTGATTGTTAAGGAGAAATGTTAACATCTCTTAGATTGTCTTAGATGTCTAATGTTTATTTTCTTAGCACGTAATTAACTAATTTGGGATTGAGGGAAAAGTCCTATAAATAAATCTTATGAATAAATCATTGTTTAAAGACGGCTATAAAGGTATAATATTGTGTGGGCCTGTGGAGAGGAGAGGTGAGATAAACAGTAAATAACTTTCAGTCAACTACAATAATAACAAGGAAATGTTAATGGATAATATTTAATGATACATACAGGTGTGTTATGGGGGGGAATGTTTAGATCTTTACTTAACTGAATTTGTTTTAGAATATGTCATAAAGGTGTAATGTTATTGGAGGTTTATTGAAACTGCAAATGAATGCCAATAGGTGGTTGTGTCTTTAAATATAAATGATTCTAGATAAAAAAACATGTTTACACAATGGTAACCAAATGAGAATTGTGGTACAGGGATAGTAAAATACATCATTTTTCTTTCTTGACTTAAATGTACAACTCGATTTGAATGAAGTATATGTAAAGATGTGGAAGAAACGCACGGAATATATTTGTAACCAGTTGATACGCTTTCTACAAGATGTAATGAAAGATGATTTTGTGTGTGTGTGTTTTTGTTTAACTAAAACAATAAAAAAAATTCTCAAAAAACAACAGATCAAGATCAAGGGAGGTACTAATACCACTCTGCAAAGCCTTAGTAAGAACCACACCTAGAATCCTGCATCCAGTTTTGGTCACTGCACTTTAAAAAAGATGTTGAGACTCTAGCTAGATAAATACATGTAAACATAACTCTTCTCTGGACCATGTTTGGGTATTGACATTTTTCCTGGCACATGTATTTTTAAAGTCATATTTCAAAGCAAAGCTTCCCAAGGTTGTTTAAAGACAATACAAAGTCAGAATTTCAAAAAGGAATAGAGGATGGATCACCTGGTGTCCTACTTTTCATCTCTATACCTCTGCCATTATATACATTAAAGGATTAAATCTGAGATAACCAAATGCTACTCTCCTTGGGACACTGGCTTATTCCCCACAATATTGTTTCCAATCTGGTGTCCTTTGGTATGTATAGATATAAATAATAAAAGTTCTTGCCAGTTGTTCCCTTTCCCTCTCTTTCCCTGCTTTTATTCCCTTTTGCCACGTAAGATTTGGATATTTGGTGAGGATTAACAAATAATCCTCAACTATTTTTTTTGCTAGCTGAACTGAGCAGGGTGTGTGGTCGCTGTGACCTGGGAAGAGGAATGGCCTGAAAGTGTGCTGGGGGAAAGTTCAACTGAAAGTTATCTATAATCCTTTATCCAAAGGAGAAAGAGGAAAGGGGAAGGAGAAGGAAAGGATGGAGGAGGAGGAGGAGGAGGAGGAGGAGGAGGAGGAGGAGGAGGAGGAGGAGGAGGAGGAGGAGGAGGAGGAAAGGAGATGGGGAAGGAGAAGATGGAGGGAGAGGAGAAGATGAAGGGAGATGAGAAGGAGAAGATGGAGGGAGAGGAGAAAGAGAAGATGGAGGGAGAGGGAAAGGAGAAGGAAAGGATGGAGGAGGAGGAGGAGGAGGAGGGAGGAGGAGGAAGGGAAGGAGAAGATGGAGGAGGAGGAGGAGAGGGGAAGGGGAAGATGGAGGGAGAGGAGGAAGAGGAGGAGGGAAAGGGGAAGGGGAAAGATGGAGGGAGAGGAGAAGGAGGAGGAAAGGATGGAGGAGGAGGAGGAGGAGGAGGAGGAGGAAAGGGGAAGAGGAAGGAGAAGATGGAGGGAGAGGAGAAGATGGAGAGAGAGAAGGAAAGGAGGGGGAGGAGAAGATGGGGGGAGAGAAGGAGAAGATGGAGGGAGGAGGAGGAGGGAGGAGGAGGAGGAGGAGGAGGAGGAGGAGGAGGAGGAGGAGGAGGAGGAGGAGGAAAGGAGATGGGGAAGGAGAAGATGGAGGGAGAGGAGATGGAGAAGATGGAGGGAGAGGAGAAAGAGAAAGATGGAGGGAGAGGGAAAGGAGAAGGAAAGGATGGAGGAGGAGGAGGAGGAGGAGGAGGAGGAGGAAAGGAGAAGGAGAAGATGGAGGGATAAGAGAAGGAGAAGATGGAGGAGGAGAATAGGAGAAGGCGAAGGAGAAGATGGAGGGAGAGGAGAAGGAGGAGATGGAGAGAGAGGAGAAGGAGATGGAGGAGGAGAAGGAAAGGAAGAGAAGATGGAGGGAGAGAGGGGAGAGGAAAGGAGAAGATGGAGGGGAGGGGGAAGGAGGAAAGGAGGAGGAAAAAGGAGAAAGAAAGAGAAACAGGAGAAGGAAAGGATGGAGGGAGAGAAGGAGGAGATAATACAATCATCCTATGTATCATGATGGAGAACCTATGGCACACCTGCCAGAGGTGGCACACAGAGCAGTCTTTGTGGGCACCTGTGCCATCGCTGATCGTCGGGTTCCCGCTCTGGTGTGTGTGTGTATGCCTTCTGGTTTGGGCCCTCTGTGCCTAAAGGTTTTGTCACCCCTGCTATAGACAGTATCTTCTATAAGTACTCATGTCAATTCCCAGGGTGACAGTTCAGGATCCAGAAAGCTCAGGATACCCAGTGCTTGTTAAGCCATTCAAAGAGATCATTTATTTTTCCTTTCAGTGTGCTGCTTAAACTTTTTATTTTATTGTACAAATTCCAAAGCAATTTAGCAAGAGACCGAGGTATGGGGTGTGGGTGTAGGTGTGCCCTTTCTAAGACGCAGAAACCCAAATTCTGTCACACACAAACACACACACACAAAAAAACACACACACGAAGGTGTCTGCAGTATGTGGGGATCCTGTCCATTCCTACTGAAATACATGCATATCCAATCACATGCTTTATACCAGGCACCCACATAAAGGTCCTATCTGTGCGTTAGGCTTAAGGGTGATTGGCAGGAGCCCGAGATGTGCTTTGATGTGCCACTCCCTTTGTTGTGGTCAGAGGAAGAGACAGAATAACAACCTCTCCTGGTGCTCCCATTGTTTGTGTGGGACACACCTATGAGGCCCTAGAAAAAGAATGGGTGTCGGATTAAGAACCATTGCGAGGCGGCTGAGTCATCCATTCTCCCCAAAGCTTTGTTATTCTACTCTAAGTATACAAAGGGATCATCTTCTGGGAAAACACACACAAGGAATTCCTCTTATGACCCCTGATCTAACCCCCCCCAAACCCGCTTTGAAATTACAGCTCTAAGTAATGAGATTTGGGTATAAAGATAATTCTTGACTTAACAACAGTTAGTTTAGTGCGGATGTCGGCAACCTGCGGCTCCGGAGCCGCATGCGGCTCTTTGGGCCCTCTGCTGTGGCTCCCTGTTGTGTGATCCCTCTACTGGCTGGCCCCGCTCCTCGCCTTCTGGCCCCATGACCACAGAAATGTCTTCAGACAACATTGGCTCCCTCAACTAAGAAATGGAGATCAGCACTGTCCCATAGAGTTGGATACAACTGGATATGTATTGAAAGGAATACCGTAATCTTATTCCCACAGTCTGTTTTGTAGCTGGGCTGCAATACAACACAGCAGTGGGTTCTTTTGATTACATTGGGTGGCCTATTAAACGAAGTGCTCTCCACTTTCTGGGCCTGCGTATAGAGGAGGCAGCGTGGTTCTACATCTGTTAGCAAGCAGGCAGATGCAATATGGCTTGTCGAGCAAAAAGAAATCAATCCCATTTCTTTTTATTTCCGTCTCTTACTTCTCCTTGGTGCAGGCAGCCTTTGTGAAGAGATGCAAATCTATAATTAGCCACGTCTGAATGACACCCCACGTTCTCATGTGTCTTGCTTCCTTTCCAAAATAACTTGAAAGGATGGCTGTGTTGCACCACATTACGAGGAGGAATAGCAGATACTATCTATTAGCAAGGCTTTTTATGCCAATCTCCGGGCAATGAAGAATTATTCGGCAAGACTGCTGTCACTGCATAAACTGGATTTATTCAAGTAGGCCAGAAGGGTAAACGTTTACTGGATGAAGTTTACTACTGAAGTTTCGGAGGCACGGGATAAAATACCACCAATATGCGGACGATACGCAACTGTATCTGTCCGCCCCGTGCCAACTCAATGAAGCGGTGGACGTGATGAACCAGGGTCTAGAGGCCGTTAGGAACTGGATGAGCGCTAACAAACTGGTACTCAACCCGGACAAGACCGAGTGGCTGTTGTGCTTCCCTCCCAATAATTTGGCCAATGTACCAACACTTAGGCTGGGGGGTCAAAGTTTACACCCCTCAGATAGGGTCCGCAACTTAGGAGTCCTCCTGGACCCACAGCTGACTTTTGACCACCAGCTGTCAGCTGTGACCAGGGGGGCATTTGCCCAGGTTCGCCTGGTCCGCCAGTTGCGGCCCTACCTAGACCGGGAGGCTCTCACAACAGTCACTCGAGCCCTTGTGATCTCTAGGCTGGAATACTGCAATGGGCTCTACATGGGGTTGCCCTTGAAGTGCATCCGGCGACTACAGTTAGTCCAGAATGCAGCCGCGCGAGTGATAGTGGGCGCACCGCGGTTCGCCCACGTTACACCTGTCCTCCGCGAGCTGCACTGGCTACCTGTTGGTCTCCGGGTGCGCTTCAGGGTACTGATGACCACCTTTAAAGCACTCCATGGTAGTGGATCTGGGTACTTGAGAGACCGCCTCCTGCCGATTACCTCCCTTCGACCAATTCGATCGCACAGACTGGGCCTCCTCCGAATTCCATCTGCCAGTCAATGCCGACTGGCGACCACACGGAGGAGAGCCTTTTCTGTTGCAGCTCCGACCCTGTGGAACGATCTCCCCGCTGAGATCCGTACCCTCACCACCGTCCAGACCTTCCGCGCAGCCCCTCAAGATCCGGCTCTCCCAGCAGGCCTGGGGATAGGTTCCTAATTCACCCGCCCGAGTGTTTGATTGTTGAACGAAAGTTGTGTTTTACTATTTTTTTCTTTGTTCACATTTTGTTTTGTTTTGATGTTGCACTTCCCTCCCTTGTGATTGTAAGCCGCCCTGAGTCCCCTCAGGGAAAAGGGCGCCTATAAATTTTAATAAATTCAAATTCAAATTCAAATTCAAATACTACAGGTAGATGACAGTCCCAGGAATATCCAACTCAAGGCCCGGGGGGCCAGATCCGGCCCGCAGGGTACATAGATCTGGCCCGCAGGGCCGCCCTGGAAACAGCGAAGGGCTGGACCACGCACCAAACCGATAGTAATGGGAACCCACCCCCTGATATCAATGTGTGAATGGTGTGATACCTGGGTATCATACATTTCAATACAAATAAGCCTGATGTAGTTACTCGTAATTATTACATTTCATTTTCATTATTTCATATTGTTTACACGTGCCTTTACTGAGGCATGAAATCCTCTTCTCTTCGCTACTGATTCGGTAGTGGGAGCGTATGCGCAGAAGGCCGGTGATGACATCAGAGTGGGTGGGTGGAGCCTCATACTGCCGCCACTACCGGTTCACCCGACCGGTGCGAAATGGCAGAATACCACCTCTGCCTTTACTACCACCCTTCAATTCCTAAACCTCCTTCTTATTCTTTCATATGTCTTAATCAGTGGTGGGTTCCCACTAGTTCGGATCGAACTGGTAGTGGTTTGGCAGACTGGGCCGCTGGAATCGGCAGCGACCCAGGCCTGCCACGCCCCCGAACCCGTTAGGGCCACCATCTTGATTTTCACACACACACACACACATGTATGTATGTATGTATGTTCTGACCCGCTCCTCCGTCCAGTAACGAATGCCGAGACAAGCTTAACTGGAATTAAGCTTTACTTTAATAGCAAGAAACCAAAAACCTCGGTGGCTGAAAGCCAAGCATAACAAACAGATAAGGACCTTGGCAGCATCTCAGACAAACCTTGACAGCAATCCAGCCTGCCCAAGGTAGTTACAAAAGTTCTCCAGCTTTTAGTCAATGCGTTGACTTCTGCAAAGAGGGGCGTGTGCACAAGCAGTCTTTTTATAGTCTGGAGAGGAGCCTAATGACCACCAGCTGAGTGCAATTACCTCCTGTAACTGCGCAACTGTTCCTTATGCCTATTAGTTCTTCGATGCCGAGCATCCAGGAACAACTCACTGCTAGACTCAAGCTCACTCTCCCTTGCCTAATCCCACTGGTCCAAGGCTCAGGCACCTCCTGATGGCCAACCAGCCTCTCTGCTCGGAGTTGGAACCCTGTCCAGGGTCCTCCACATCCTCCAGAGCCGACTCAGAGGGCCCCTCGCTGTCGGAGTTTGGTGGCAGCTCCAACGGCTCCTGCTGGGCCACAACATACATACATACATACATACATACATACATACATACATACATACATACATAAAATTACGTACTATTATATACTATTATTTCCCAGTTAGTTTCTACTGCCCTGTTCTTCTTCACAATCTTCTTCTGATCCTGTTTCTATTTCTCTGAATTTTTCTTAAACTGTGTTGTCCATAGCTGGACTCAGCACTTGAGATGGGTCTGACTCAGACAGAAAGTAAGAGCCTCCTTTAAGCTTCTCCCCTACAAGATATTTAAATAAATATTTATTTAAGTAAAACAACAACATGGAAGTCTAGTATATTGAAAAGGAAAACATCAACCTACAGAATCATCTTTTTAAAGAGAAAAATGCATAGCTGTTTTAAAAAAAAAAAAAACACCAGAAAGTGGAAGGAAATTGTTAAGGGCAACTTAGATGTTTTTGTTAGAACTATGTCCACCTGCAAAAAGAAATGAAGAAAAAGACTGCTATGCTTTGGAGGCAGAAAACCTTTGAGAGTGACTTGTCTCCAGAAGTTGTGGGTGCTGGAACGCTGGAAGTTTTAAAGAAAAGACCATTTGTCTGAAACGGAATACGCAAGGGGTTGAACTAGAAGACCTCCAAGGTTCCCTTCCAACTCTTGTTATTCTGGCTCTAAAATTGCCAAAAGCACAAAATTCCACCTATTAACTCACATCAGTTCTGAAAATGGATTTGAATTTCCAAATCGACTTTTAGGGCGGAAAAAAATGGCCCTTAAAATCAACCGAGCAATTCAGGAGCCTCTGGTTCAATGCACAGATCCGACTTGTCACTGTAATGCCTCATCGTGTTTCAATGATCACAGAGAATTGCCTTTGAAGCAAATCTCCCAATCATCCCTTCCCTCATTCTTTGCCCCCTGTAGCCACCAAGAATGAGGCACTCCCCCCTCAGCCCCCTTTTTGCGAGTCTTCTGCACGTCCTTAAAGTCCCAAAATATGCACTTTTCCCTGGCATCCAGCTGTACAAATATGAGCATGGAGGGAAGAAGGAAAAGCTAAAAAGAGGTTCCTGAAAAAAGAAAAAAGAGCGGGAGGGAGGGAGGGAAGGAGAAAGAGGGGGGAGGAAGGAGGGAGAGAGACAGAGAGAGAAAGGGAGGGGGAGAGAGAGAGAGAGAGAGATACACACCTTGTTTTGACTCTGATCCCACCCACAAATTTCCATGCAATCCTCATTGCTCACACCCATCTATTAATTTATTGATTCATTTATTACTTCCTGTTTTTCCTCTAGAAAAACAAACCCAGTTATTATTTTTCCTCTACAATGATGAGGTAATTTGGGCTGAGAGAGAGGGAATAAGATTCGTTCATCCTGAGCAGTTCCATGTCTGAGAGTGAATAACAACTCAAGTCTCCGAGGTCTTAAACCAACTATGGTGCTGGAGAAGACTCCTGCGAGTCCCTTGGGCTGCAAGGCGATCAAACCAGTCAGTCCTAGAGGAGATCAGCCCTGACTGCTCTTTAGAAGGCCAGATCCTGAAGAGGAAACTCAAGTACTTTGGCCACCTAATAAGAAGGAAGGACTCCCTGGAGAAGAGCCTCATGCTGGGAAGATGGAGGGCAAAAGAAGAAGGAGACGACAGAGAACGAGGTGGATGGATGGAGTCACCAAAGCAGTCGGCGTGAGCTTAAATGGACTCCAGAGGATGGTAGAAGACAGGAAGGCCTGGAGGAATGTGGTCCATGGGGTCGTGATGGGTCAGACACCACTTCACAACTAACTACAAGTCTTAAACCAACACCTTAACTACGACACTAGAGAAAGGTGCTGGAAATAAAATTTCTCCTGAGTTTTAGATTGGATCCCTAATGACTTTCCATTTGTTACTTCTTATCCTGCCTTTAAGCGCTTCGGAATTTCACCCGCTCTTCTATGCGACAGCGCCTCAAGGACTCCTATCATAATACCCCTTCTCTTCATTAGACTAGTTGAAGTTCCCTCAATCTTTCATCCTATGGTTTAGTCTCCAGACCTGAAGTGGGTTCCTACCGTTCGGACCGGTTCAGCCGATTAGATAGTAACTCAGCTGGACAAGCACCCGAACCGTTTCTATTCTCGCGGGCGCCATCTTGATTTTCTGTTCTGCAAATGCGCAGAACTATCTTCATTGCAAAAATGTAATTTCTCCCCTTTTCTAACATTGTGTACATGCGCAATTTTTAGGTGGAAAGGCGCACGCGTGCAGAGCGTGTGCAAAATTTTTTGCACCCAGGGAAACACACACACACCCAGCTCCAGACCTCACATCCAACTTTATTCCATTGGTTGTACCGCTAAGTGGGAATTTCACCTAATCCACTCTAACCTTAATCTCACAGCCTGGAGAGTCCAGTGCGCACTTTTATGCTGAGTCAAGGAAATGATTGTCCTGTCTCCTGCTCGGAAGGAATACCCTGGATGTTCCAAAGAAGAGGAAACTTTTGCCGTTCAACCCTTTCCTTTCCATCACCAAGGCAATTAGCGGCCATGCATTGTCAGCCTCTTTTGTTCAGCTGTACTTCCTGCTCGCCTGCTGCTGTTTCTTAATCTTTGGCTCCTATTTCACAGGGTACATATCCTGTGGGGAGCATCTGGGAAGGTTTGAAGCCACAGCTGCAACAACAAAAGCCGGGGTGGGTTTTAGGAATGCTACAGAAGCAAAAAAAGAAAGTAAACAAAAACCCAGCTGATGACCGATCAAGCAGGTGTCAATTAAATGTAAAAGACAACTTCTGTGGAGATCTGAGGGTCATTTGGAGAAGTCTCACAAAGCCCAATCTAGGAAAATGCAGTCGGCCAGTAGACTACAAAAATGCAGTCGGCCAGTAGATGGCAGCAAAATGATACTGAAACGACTTAACGGCTCCCTCTAGAGATCATTTGGATTTTCGCAAACTAATAGCAATAGCAGTTGGACTTATATACCGCTTCATAGGGCTTTCAGCCCTCTCTAAGCGGTTTACAGAGTCAGCATATCGCCCCCAACAACAATCCGGGTCCTCATTTTACCCACCTTGGAAGGATGAAAGGCTGAGTCAACCCTGACTAAATTGGATAGTTTCACCCATTGTAACCTGTAATGTGCATGGAATCCTCAACCTACGAACACAACAGAGCTCAAAATTTCTATTCTTAAGTGACACAGTGTTAAGTGATTTGCCCACCAGAATGGCGCCCCCGAGCTGCATGGCGCGGCGGGCTGACACGCGCCTCCCGCCGCCAGTTCATTTCGGCTCTCTGCCGCGCGTGCACAGCAGGGCGCATATGGGAGATGCACATGCATGCCTGGGGGGCGGGGGTTGCACAGACATGTACGGGGTCACGCACGCATGCGCAGGGGGAGTGTATGTGGGCCCTCCGCGGCCCATTTTTGCTCCCAGGTGGCTGCTGGGGGTCTACTAGGCCCAAAATGAAGTGCGGAGAGGGGAGGAACTGCATGCGCATTGACTAGGAGGCCTCCGAGGTCTGTAGAGATTCTCCGTTCTCCGGGTCCTGGTTGCCCCAAAGAAGCTGAGGTGGCGCAGTGGTTAAATGCAACATCTACTTCAGCTGACTGCAGTTCTGCAGTTCGGCGGTTCAAATCTCACCGGCTCAGGGTTGACTCAGCCTTCCATCCTTCCGAGGTGGGTAAAATGAGGACCCGGATTGTTGTTGGGGGCAATATGCTGACTCTGTAAACCGCTTAGAGAGGGCTATGAAGCGGTATATAAGTCTAATTGCTATTGCTATTATTATGGGTGCGGCCACCCACACCACCACTTTCAACACACGAGGACAAAATGGTTAGCCATCACCGCTCAGGAAAAGAGCATAAACCTGGTGTATTTTGCCTTACAAAAGTTATCATGTATCAGAAGGGCAGGCGGTCGTAAATCTTCCCACAGAATCAAAGGTGTATCTATTCCGTACCTGACTGCTACGATTATAATGACATTTTTAAACGTGGATGTGCGTGCCCACTCACGGCGGCAGACTTAATGCTCGGTATCTCTTCCTTTCCTGACGCCACGACAGGAACTCACCGTTTAATAGCATGTTTAACAGCCGAGGGGAAATGTTGTCTTTATTGCTGTAATTTCTGATGAAAAAGAGTTCCTGTTTTTTTTTAATGCCCTCCCCATAATATGTGGGCTGTGCATTTAACTCTTTTTGATCCTACATTTTGATAGAGCTTTAAATCCTCTCTCGGGCCTACCCAGAAGGCACCGTGATCAAAGGGACCATCATTATCTCACGTTTCTTCGGAAGGGGAGCTTTTTATGAGCCCGCCCGTGCATGCCTTTGACTGCAGAGATTAAATAACGCTTAAAAGAATTTAAGGCGATGCTAAATTCATCATATTCCTTTAATGTGAGTGGCGACTCTGGTACGCCACACGAGAAATTATTGTTATCCTTCTGCCTTGATGTTCTGAGGACAGATTACAAGTATTATTTTTTCCCCCTTCCATTTGACAGCAATTATTGATCAAAAGATGCGTTGCAAAGAAAATGCATCATGTGTCTGGAGGAAGTCCTCGACTTACGACCACAACTTAGCCCAAAATATCCCTGGCTAAGCAAGACAGTTGTTCAGTTAATTTTGCCCTATTTCATGACCTTTCTTGCCCCAGTTGTTAAGTGAATCACTGAAGTTGTTAAGTGAGTAACACGGTTCTTAAGCGAATCTGGCTTCCCACTGAGTTTGCTTGTCAGAAGGGGATCACCTGACCCCAGGACAGTGCAACCGTCATAACTATGAACCAGTTGCCGAGCATCCGAATACGGATCCCGTGACCCCGGGGATGCTGTAATGGTCGTAAGTGTGAAAACAGTCATGTTTTTCAGTGCGTTTTCATGTTGAACGTTCACTGAATGAATGGTTGTAAGGTGAGGATTCCCTGCGCAGACAAAAAGATTGTGTAATGGAATATCTAGACACTTTAAAACTTTTCATGCAAGTATTTGGGTTTCCTTAGGAATGCAACATTAAGATGGGAGCCACAGCGTCTTGATGGAAGACTCAGCTTTTATACAGGTGAAAAGAGATAGAACCAGGGGTGAAATGCTACCGGTTCGTGCCGGTTTGCCTGAACCAGTAGTAAAAAAATACTTTAACAAGTTTTAAAAAGTCCCAACATTGCCCAGCACAGCTGATTGTTGCACAGCTGATGGACGGAACTTTTTTTTACATTTTAAGCTTTTTCTTACTACCGGTTCGGGCAAAACGCTAAAAAAAAAGTTTTTTAAAAAAGGTTTCGATGATCATCTATGACAATCAGCTGTGCTGCAGGATGGACGGAAGCTTCTTCTTTTTTTTTTTTTTGTGAAGTCCAGCTGCTTTTTGCATTGTGTTTGAGTCAGTGGTGTAGCTTTTGTGTTATTTTTATGTGAAGTGTAATAGTTGGTTTTTTTGAGCTCCCTGTGGCTGAATCCCACCACTGGTTATGAGCAGGGCCGGATTTTTCTATAGGCTAACTAGGCTTCAGCCTAGGGCCTCAAGATCAAGAGGGTCCTACATTCAAATTGTTAGCAAAATTAAAATTACACTATTCTAAAAACAGTGAACATAAAACACTGAACCGAAAATAAGGAGAAATTCTACGCATATGACTAATAAACAAACATAAAAATGTATTGGTTAAGATCGTTCCAGCGCCACAGCAGATGGGGAGCCCGCCCACGTTCCCGGCACCGGCGGTCGGGTGAGAGGCACAGCTGCTCCCAGTAGCCGCCCCGTCGACGCAGAGCCCACCAGCGGCCAGGCAGGTGAGGGCAAGAGGGCCGAGCCGGGCAGCTGAGCGCAGCAGGGGAGGCGGCTGGCCTCGCTGCCTTTGCCGCAGAGCAGAGCCGCCCTCCGTCGGGAGGCCAGCTATATATATTGATATATATTGATATATATCACAGTAATGATGTAATTTATTGTCTCTAATTTACAAACTTAAAAATGGGAGGTGAAAGGGCCTCATAAGTGGAATAGCCTAGGGCCTCTTTTCATCTAAATCCGGCCCTAAATATGAGCCATTCTCCCGGCCTTTAGAAATTCCTAAAAATTAAGTTATTCTGGAGGGCCCCTTTTGCGTGACAGGAAACCCACTCTGAGTGGTGTTTTTTGGGGTGTGTATGTGTTTGGTTTTATGTTTTAGAACGTTATCAATGTTTGTTCCTTCTGCTTGTGCTTTGTTTAAAGGTTTGCACTGCGTGTAATTACTGTAAACAAGAATCTTGCAAACGCAGCATAAATATGACCAATAGATAAATTTTTAAATGAGCCTAGCCCTACTATTTTCATTTAGCAGGCAGCAGGATAACTCAAATTATGCAATACAAAAACAGCCACCGTGTTTGAAATAAGTCATACGCTAATTTTCTCTTTCCTTTCCCTCCCTTCCTCTCAAGTTATTTCCTCTTCAAAGATCTTTTCAGCCACTAGGTCATTAATCTTGCTCTGAATCAGCCTCAATTTCTGGTAACTACCCAGACAAGCCCATGTTGTGCTTTTGGTAATAATGCAGACATAACATTGCCTTCTTTCAAGTCCCCCCCCCCCTCTTTAAAATTTATTTATTTCATTAGATTTAGGCACTGCCCAACTCCAAAAGAACTCTCAACAGCTCACAATGTATTGGTAGCTCTGTGTGTGTGTGTGTGTGTGTGTGTATCTCCACATACACACACACACACACACACACACACACACACACACACATATATATGGATACATCAGTGGTGGGATTCAAATAATTTAACAACCGGTTCACCCAGGGTCAGGTTGGCTGTTGTGGGCCCATCCCTTTTCTCCAGCTCCACCACACATGCGGGACAAGCCTCCCGCAATGGCCAGCCTGACCCTGGACAAAGCGGTTGTTAAATGACACACACACACACACTCCCGCTATCAAAATGGATCCTGGGCGCTGCGCTACACTGCAATAGAGAAACCGGGCAACGGTGCGGCCGGCAAGAGGGAAGGAGGAGGAGCTGGGAGAAGAAAGAGGGAAAGCAGCCTTCTCCTTCCCTCACGCCGGCCGCTCCGTTGCCCGTTTCTCCATTGCAGCACAGCGCAGCGCCCAGGATCCACTTTGATAGTACCGTATTTTCACGACTATAAGCCGCACTGAAAATCCTAAAATTTTATCAAAAACCGGCAGTGCGGCTTATAACCCGGTGCGCTTTATGTGTGAAAAAAGATCGAAAATCTCTCCCTCCCGACGCTCAAACTTGAAGCTCGCAAGCATGCACACGTCCCTCGGGTCTCTCCCTTCAACCTCGCTACTTTCTGAGTCGGAGCAGAGAGCCACCCAGCTCCCAGCCCCTATAGACTGGGCTGTTCTGTCACCCCCGCCGCCGCAAGAAGGGACGGCAGACCAGCGCAG